>NC_141150.1:132626854-132799354 GCF_053477565.2 Lygodium microphyllum | reverse complement strand
GCTTTCAACTGTATTTAGGAGTTTTTCCAAGATTCTTATATCTGTGCTGCTTATGCACGTAGGCTTACACTTATGGATAAAGACATGATAATTCTCAGGAGATTGAGATACAGGTTTTCAAAGGTCCTTGAGCCAGTCCCTCTTTCTGATGTGAAGGCTTTCAATATTTTAGATGTGCCTCCATATAGAAAGAAAAAAAATGATCCTTGTTTGAAAGTTGAAGATGTTATGCATGAAAATGACACAAGACAACATGAAAAAGAGGAAAAGGCCACAGAAGAGTAGGCAAATAAATGGAGGGAGTATAAAAGAAAGAAGGAAGAAAAAAAGGAAGTAGAACAACTCCCATCTTTTGAAGAGGTGTTATCTACCCTTCTTGAAAGGGGTGACCCTAAGGGCTTTAATGTTTGTTACTTTTGACCTAGTAATATTAACAAAAGATATGATATGGTATTTTTGGACTTTGATTGCGTTCAAATTCTCAAGAATAAAGTGAGAGAAGTAAATGACTCGATTCTTCTTGCTAGGATGAGGCATAGTATACCAAAATTTGTTTTTACTCACCATATTTTTTTAGCAGTAGACTTTCATGTTAATGATTACTATCTCCATTCCTTTGCTAGGTGTGTAATGCATGAGCTCCCCTTTGATATACAACAAAAGATTGAGGTTCTTGATCGATCTATCTCATACTATATGAGGAGTGAGCTTGATCCAAGTGCATTTGACCATTGGTTCAATTCAATTAACTTTGAATCTTTGGAGCTTCTTTTAATTCCATACAATGAAAAGTAAGCAATTTGATATTTGGTTAGATTTTACGAGATCTTATTTTGCTAGATTATTGAAATATTTTTGTTTTCAGTTCTCATTGGAGTCTAATTGGAATAGAATGTGTGGAGAAGCGATGTTTCCTCATCAATTCTATAAAAGGAAGCCATGGAAATGCCAAGTTGTAAGTTATATAATCTAAGGTCTCCTTAATATTTTGATCTTTTTTTGTAGTAGGTACTCTAAATACTTTGATCTTTCTTTTGTAATTACTCTAAATTTTATTGCCTTTTTGGCACATAGCTGTAAAAAGATTGATTGAAATGCTAGAGAAAAAACATCCTATGTCTTTTGACTTGCTTGCAACAATGCAATATAGACAAGTTGCGGCAAGTTCTTGATTGATATGGTTGGAACATAATATGAAAATTTATTCTAAAAACTACCATAAACAAGTTTCATATTTTTACTTTATATTGTTGATTGCAGTATCCTCATCAGGATGATAGTTACTCTTGTGGCTGGAGAGTAATTGTAAATGCTAGAAGATTGGTTCAGTTTATTTATCTCAATGATGATAAACTTATAAAGGTAATGTGAAACATACTAAACTTTAAGATAGAGGTTTATTGCAAAATAGTCCATTGTGAAAAAATAACAACGAACTAAACATCTTTTCTTACAAATGTAGGATAGTTTACAAGGGATTGCTATACAAGTGAGCATGTTTGGTATATAAGAGCAAAGCTCCTGAACTACACAAAGGTCAATTGTATACAACCGAAAAGAATAGACAATAGTGGGGGCTTGGACGTTGAAGGAGAGGAGGTGCATGTAACTACAATAGGTGAAGCTATGCCTTCAACACCCAAGGCAACCAAAGCATCAAAGATATGTAAAAGAACTCCTAGAAAGGATATCCCTTCTCCTATGAAAAGTTCTAAAAAAGTAGCTTTGCCTCATTGATTGTAAGCCCTTGTGTATATAAGTCATGGAGATGGCTGACAAAAATTTGCCACAAAATTTGTACATGTATTTTATATTGATAGTAAAGAGATATTTTCTTTAATATCCATGCATTGTATATTCTTCTCTCTCCTAGTTGATATTTGTAAAAAAAAAAGTTACAAATGTTTATTAATTAGAAAGTGAAATTAGATATACACCTAAGTGGATATAATATGATATAAAACCTTACTCATTTGTTATTAAGTTGAAACACAAATGAGTATGGTAGTTCAATATCTTCATTCTGTAAATCCATTCTCACTTGATGTAGCATACATGATGATCTAACCTTTAGGATTGCAATAATGTCCTCATTGTACCAAACATCAAGATCCACAATAGGATCTTTGCTAAAATTATCAAGATTTTGGTCTAAAGCAACCAAACTACCACCAACATAATGCCATCTACTATAATAAAAACTAAGGATGAAATTTTGAGTAGCAATCATGTATTTACAAGCTATAGAGTCTTGATCTATCTTACATATAAGTTTTCCTTTTGTCTTAGTGTCCCATCCCTCATCAACAAATTGTATAACATGATTATATGTTAGTCTCTTCACTGAAAGCATGGCATTTGATCTTCTTATCTCAGCATTAGAAAAGAAGTCAACAAATACATTAATAGGCATGAACAAAGTAACTTTGCTTAGCCTACTTGAGATACTAGGTTTTAATGCTCTTTGTATCTCAGAAAATATTTTATATCTATAGCCCTCACTAGTAGTTGGACTTGGCAAAGGCCACTCAAAGCTTGAAAAATTAGGCAAAGAAAGGGGGGACATTGATCCCCATTGGCTATGCTACATGGGGACAATATAAGAATGGTCATAGAAGAATATTCCATTCTCTGCAAGCTCTGTCTTCTTTCTACCTTTGTTAATCTCTTCTCCAATCCAGCCATGCATTACATCAATTACATCAACAATAGACTCGACCGGTTGCCATTCCTCAAGATTAGAGGGATAAACATCTACAAGACAAATGAACAAATGCTATAATGGAAAATCTTAAACCAAGTCCAAGAAAAAAAAAACCTTAAGAATCAAATCCTTACAATTTGGTTTATGCATTAGAAGATTCGAACTTCCAGGTTCCAAATATAGCTCTCTATGCATAAACACATGGTGCACAAGAACCTCTTTTATGCTATTCTTATTTACTCCAAGCTTGAAATGTCAGATTCTACCCTTCCAAGCAGAGATGAACAAGCTCTCATATCTTTGCATTTTTCCACATTTTGCCTGTTGCATGGTGATCCAACTGCCTTTGCTAATGATTGTAGGAATCCATCTTTCATCTTTTTGGAATGAGTTAAACATTGATATGGATGTGATTTGGGAGCTTGGACGCCTTGTTGAAGGTCAAATTTGTGTATCCATGGCGCACAGAGAGAGAGAGAGAGAGAGAGAGAGAGAGAGAGAGAGAGAGAGAGAGAGAGAGAGAGAGAGAGAGAGAGAGAGAGAGAGAGAGAGAGAGAGAGAGAGAGAGAGAGAGAGAGAGAGAGAGAGAGAGAGGACTAGGCTACCACATAGGAGGAAAACACACGAGAGGAACAAAAGAAACGAGGGAAAAAAATATATGCCAAGCTTTTTACTAATTTGAATTTAGAGTAAACTTATCATTACCATTAATCCAAACATATCATTAAATAAAAATGGCCAAGGCTGTATATCATTAATGCAAAGAATGTCATAAACACTAATATAAGATACTAAAAATAGATATTGATAATACAAATTTATAATATTATTATATATATATCTTTTTGTAAAATAAATTTTTACATTTTTAAAAATAGAAGTTCCATTACAGAGGCTTTTCTCCAATTGGTCTAGAGCACTCTCTTTCTATCTCCTAAAAGGCATTTTCGAGACCTCAAAACTCCCCTAGTATCCTTAGCTTCCCTTAGCCTCTTTACACACCTAAGTACATAAGAAGATCTTCTGTCTTCTCATTTACCTTCTTTTCCACCATAGCCAGCTAGACCCACCTCTGTTAGAGGACCTGGGGAGAGCAAAGGAGGGCATTTCAGCTCTTGATTCCTTCTGAAGATCTTCTCCCCAGCTCAGGACACTTTAGCATGGTGCACTAAACATAGAGATTAGGTGATGTGGAGGGCAGCATTGCAATTTCTTTCAAATCTGGTGCAGATTTCAGTGACACGAGTTCAGCTGATAGACGCGGCCTATTATGGATGCAATCACTCTAGCTACCATAGGGCTTTGTTAGGTCCGTAGTGGACCATCTTCACTTGAGAGGGTTTTCTCTAATTCCTCTCCTACTGTCCTACTGTGACCAAAACCCTAAATGTGGGTTTTCTGGCAGCCATAGCCCAGAAGCTTCAAGCTTCCTATTTTTCACTTTTTTCAATCTAGGAATCATTAACTGTCATTTTAATAACTGAAGCACATGCTATAAAGTGTATTCCTGATTTCTAAATAGCTTCAACACCCGGAGGACATCATAAGCTCACTGAGAAGTCTGCTCTCAATACCAGTAATCAGTCAAGTATCTCACTAAGCTTGACAATGTAAATACCTAAACATCTCAATCTTGAGATGAGTGCTTCTCATCACCAAAAAGGAATTTAGTGACATTAGTGCTTCTGCCTTATGTCGAAACATGAATATTGATGTGATTGAAATCTCCTTGGACTCTTCACCAAGTGTTGAAGTTATTAATCGACCTTGCTCAACCAAATGTTTGTTCACTAAACCACAAGGTGGGGAGGAGCTAGAAGTCCAATCAAAGTTCACCTCATTAAAACCTAGGAAAATGGTAAAACTTAAATCAAGGGTTTTTCGAAGGAAATGACGTCCAAAATCTTACATTGAGGTATTACATATGTATGATTTCTAACCTTTTTCATCCTTACAGTTTTAAAGTTGGTTATCATTTGTAGCGCTATCAATTTTGTTAGTTGGTTTGTACTTGGCCATTTGAAAAGGACTAGATACTGCCATTGCCTAGTGCAATAGGTAAGACCTTCCTATTATGGCCATGGCTTATATGGATGTAAGGCCTCAAATCCTCAAGTTTAATGGAAAAGATTTTCATCCTTAATGGCAAGTCCTGGTGAAATATAAAATGATGGAATGGGGCTACTAGCCCTTCATAAAAGGGACCAAAGTTATTGATCCATCAAATTAACTTGATGTAGAAGATGATGAGCGAGCTCAAGCCATCATCATGCTTCATTTGGATGAGTCCCTAATTCATCATATTGACCCACTCTCCATTGCCAAGGAGAAATGGGATGAGCTTGAAAGGTTCTATGGTGCTACAAGGAAGAACTCCAAGATTTTTCCAAAGATTGAAATTTTTAGCTTGGAGTATAGACAAGGAGAAGACCTAAGTAAGTTTATTTCACATATGAAGGGGCTCATGGCACAGCTGGCCTCCGTTCAAGCATCAATTCATGATGAAGATGCCATTGCCATCCTTCTGAAGGCTGTAAAGAAGCTCTTTCCAACCCTTGTTACTACCCTTACCAATATCTCGAATTCAACTTTGGCAAGGACCATCCAATCATGTCTGGATGAAGAGAAGAGGAACCATAACAAAGGCACTTTAGCATCTACTTTCCGTGAGCAAGTGTTAGTCCATACAGTTTCTACAAAATGCTATTTTTGTCATAAAAAAGGGCATATTGTAAGTAATTGCTGGAAGAAGTACCCATAACAAATGAAGTGTAATAATAAATGCAAAAAGATTGGGCATATCACCAGTAATAAGTGTCCCAGTGTTCTAGAACCACCTAAGGAATTGGAGACTAAATTTGCCTCCCAATCCATTGAAGATCGACTCTTTTGAGTCTTGTAAACTCTCTACCAATAACCATCTTTTGTAGCCTGATTTATAAAGGCATCTCATTGTGGATGAAGGGGGGCATCTTGTTATGCTTTATCCAATGCCACTTGTCATTGAGGGGGGGTGTTGAGAGTGTAAGCATGTGAACTCTCCTTATGTTGGAGGGGATAAGGGTAGCTAAGTGTGAATGGTCCTAAAGGAAAGGGAAAACCCTAACCCTAGCCAGCTAGGGCTATATAAATAGCCCATGGTTCTACATCAACTGATGAGTGAGAGTGACCCAAGTTGTAGTTTTATGAGCAACTGAATAAGCAAGACTTGTTCTTGTACTTGTGAGATCTTCTCTCCCTCTTGTGCACACTTCAGTTTTTGCTTCCACTTTGATTTTCCACAAGTAGTATTGACTCAAATACATTGACTTGATATTGTGTGTCTTGATATTTAATATTTAAATATGCATGATGTATTTTCCTTCAGAGCATTGGGAATTGCCTCAAAAAAGTTCACTTCCCACACTATCACTCTAAGAAAATATCCAAAATGTAATAAGCCCTATCATTTAAAACATGTGGCCAACATGACTTCATGATGAAGTTAATGTTGCCCATAAAGTAGGAGCTCTATTTGCGATTTGCCTTAGATTCCACAAAAATAATGAACTAGAGCTACTTCATTAGTCTTCTATATTCAATGTGTTTTGAGTGGAAGGTGATGTATTTGTAATTTTCCTTGTTTGTTTATGTTTTCTTGAAGATTTCCTTTTCATAAGTAGCCCATTAAGATAAAGAACGGCAAGCTTCTTGATCTTACAAAATATTGGAACCACATACTGCCATCTCGGCTAGTCTGGTGAAATCTTCTCAATCTCAAAATGATTAGGATCTAGATCTTTCTTCAGTTCATTTGGTTGCATATATTGGCACTTGTTTGACTATCATTGACCACTTTGTCTACCTCATCTTTTGATTCTTTGATCTTTGCTATTCATCTGGTTTTGCTGCATACAAATGTATGTTTGTATAAAGCCTTACGAAATACTTATAGAAAGTTATACTATAAACTTAACATTGAATCCAAATTATGTGTTGAACTTAACTCTATTTGAGATGCAAATGTATTGCAAACGACTTTCAGACTTATATATTTGAAACAACTATTATCCATTACATTTATTTATTCACTTAGGCATACCTCCCTAGGGGTTGCACCTTATAGAACATGTAAGTTACTGCGTGAGTTTAAAAGAAAGGGTATCATATTTAATAAACTTTACATGATTATGTCTATAAAAGGGGCTTTTAAAATACAATTTGAAACAATTTCATAAGTTTACCAAAGTAAAAGGGGTCATTTTATGGACTTATAACATGTAAAGAAAGGGTATTTCTTAATATCCCTTGAATGACATTATATAGATTATTTCTTTTAAGTGCAACCCTCGAGCATACCTCCCCCTTTGTCTTTTGAAACTAGAGAAAGAAAAGCTAAAGTTGAAATGAGCATAAAAACAATATCAACACAATAATAAATATATGTGAATCAATAATGAACACTAGATAAAATAGAGCATTGTCTTTCCACTATAATTAAAGTTACACATTAAAAACAAAGATATCCAGTCTCAGAGGCTATAAAATGGTTGTAGTGTCAAAGGCTGTAAAAAGGCTATGAAGCAAGCAAAGTCAAGAGCTTCAAAGGGTACTATAGAGTGTCTTTCAAGACTTTGATTTGGGGGTTTATTATTAGGATCTTTAAAGTTAGTGTTCTTTTAAAGAGGTGAACGATCACTAGTCTTTTATTTCTTGAGTTAGGCATTGCCAATTTTTGTGGTAATGTTGATCTTCTTTTTCGAAGTGGCACATTGCACAATCATGTTCCTCTTCTTCCTCCTCAAAATATTAGCATAGACCTTTGAAATTATTTCCATCTCATCATCAAACAACTCCACTTGTTTCTCCTTTTGTTGGATTTTCCCATCTATCTTTCCTCATTTGGCTTTTCAGTTTCATGTTGATACTACCTCACATTAGGCACTATATTCTCAAGCTCCTAGCAAGGCTCCTTCAACATGTTATCACCACCCCCCACTAAATGTGTTGATCTTCTAGTCCACTCCTTTGCCATATGGTGGGGCTTCTCACCACCCTTTGTGGTACTGAGAAATTTTATGTAGGATGAACTTTTATCTAGTCCCCCATCGCATGCATTATCAATGATAGGCTTTCATGAAGACACGACCTAGAAAGGTGATATACAAATGATGAAGCAATAATAATAAACATTAAAGTTCTCTGAGCACTTCAAGAGAGAAATGTAGAATATAATTTTAAAGTATTACCAATGCTGTCAAATGCTGATGTGAATGTAGAATATAACTTTCAAGTATTAGCAATGCCGTCAAATGTTGATGTGAATGTTGCTTCAACTAGTTTTTCCTGTATTTTATCTACATGAAAAAAATAAGAAATATCCATATGTGTATGATCAAGTGCTAGCACTACCAATATATCATTCAAAGCCTCTTTACAACAATAAAACAAACAATGGGAGCAAGAGATACATGTAGCTACAAAGTAGAGTGGGTGGTATGGATATAGATATCGAAGTATGTATACATTGCAACAACACTTTATATTATTGAGATACCACAAGCAATGTAGTCACCAAATGGTGGATTGCTATGAACCATGCCTAGCCAAATTGGTGGTCAAATAGGAAGGAGATCAAGGCATTAGTGCTTTATGTCAAGCTCTCAAAATCATCATTGCAAAGAAGTTTTGGAAGCTTGCCCAACTTAGCTCACCCATATTTAACTCAGTCATCCTTTGTAAAATAAAATTTGGTTTAGCTTGGTAACATTACACACGGTGTTGACACTTCAATATCAAAAAATGTATATAAAATTAAGTATGCAATTATCCATAACGAATTAAAAATCTTACAAAAAAATTTAAAACATCATTTTCTTAATGTGTGGTATATATATTGTAGTGGTGCCCAAATGTGAACCATTCCACAATGGTGCTCAACCACTTTTGAGCTTCTCCAATACTTAAAAGTGGTGTGTAACTCCTAAATGTGGAGTGGTGGAGCAACACTTTTGAAATGATGAAGCAGAACTTTTTAAGGGGTGAAGTACTTTAATGAACTTTGAAGTGCTTTGCCACATTCTAACAATGGTTGTATACCACTTTAGAATGGTTCTCCTCCACAGCACTTTTAAGTGGTAGAGCAAAAGTACAAAGCATTCAATTGGTGAAGCACTAGTACAAAGTGATATTGCACCGCTACTAAGTAGTGTTAGAATTCTAAATTATAATAGCATCACTTTACTATAATATTTCAATGGTTTAAATACCACTTTCAAATGGACCCGATCTAATTTTTGTTAGTGTATTGGCACGAAAAAAGTGAAAGTATATCACTAGAAAGTGGTAGCAGACCATTTAAATTCAGTGAAGCACCACTTTATTTCAAAATGAGGTTAACACCCAGTTTTTGTTGTCTTTTAAGGAAAAATTTAAAAATTCACCATTAAAAAATGGTGCAGGACCACTTTAAACTAGACGAGTACCACTATATTACATTATAACCAAAGGTTGTACAATACTTTTCAAATGGTTTTACTCCACTTTTTATGAGTGATCGCCACAAAAAAGTTGAATTGCACAAACAGAAAGAGGTAGTGCAAGTTACAAGGCCACTTTTAAGTAGTGGAATAATGCTTTAAAGTGGTGGAAGATTACTTTTTATACTAGATATTGCTTTCTAGTGTGGTCTAGACAACTTTCTTGTTGTTTGTACTACTTTTTAGTTACGGATACCTCTTTTCAATAGTACGTAGAAGTACCCAAATGAAACGTGTCACATATCAAAAAGTAGCTCTTAAAGAGTTCTTTGATCCTATATAGATAGTATAATTCTAAGAATTGGGAAAAATAAAAACTATTCTAAAATAGTATGCTATCAAGGCCCTGTTTGCATCATAACTAGCTCCATAGTTAGTATTCTTTAGCCATCAATGTGTCCCGTAGGTAAGGAAACTCATCAAGTATAGAATCAGGCCTCTAAGAAGCTTCCTCAAGTGACAAAACTCTCCATTTGATCAAATATTCAATAATAGAGTGAGAGCAAAGCTTCTTTGCCCGCTAACCTATGACAACCTCAAGGATGTATTGAATAAGATCTTCTTCATCAATAGGTGGCAGCTCATCAACAATATCAACAGGTTCACCACAAAAAGGCTTGAGCTAACTAAAATGGAATACATTATGAATCTTAAAGGAAGAGGGTAGCTCCAATCTATATGCCAAGTCTCCAATATGCTTTGGGATCATGTAGGATCCATAAAATTTGTGAGTAAGCTTGTTACTAGATCCATCCTTCAAAGTAGAATACCAAGACTTGGGCACCTTCAACAAAATTAATTCTCCTTCTTGGAACTCTAAGGGTCGCCTCTTCTCATTTGCATGCATTTTCATCCGGACTTGGGCTTTCCTAAGACTCATCTTACATTGCTGAAGAAGGGTTTGCAATATTTCCAATTCTTCTTTCCCATGAGGATTAATTCTCTCATTGAAAATGATTGTGGGTAAGGGCACCTTATAACCATACATAGCCTCAAAGGGTGAAACTCCAATGCTGCTAGCATGAGTGAAGTTATTGTAGGAAAACTCAGCCAACTGTAACCAAGAATCCTATGAATTCTGCACATCATGATAGAAATGGCAAAGATAAGTCTCCAACCACTTGTTTACCCTTTCTATCTGTCCATCAGTTTGTGGATGATAAGTTGTAGAGGAAGCCAATTTAGTTCCCATGGATGTGAATACTGCCTATTAAAAGTTACTCATGAACTTGGAATCTCAGTCATGAACAATTACATGCGGTAATCCATGTAATCTAAAAATTTGCTCCATAAACTGACTGGCCACTTGAGAAATAGTAAATTGGGTCTTGGTTGGAATGAAGTGGGATACCTTAGTGAGTCTATCCACCACCACATACATACTATTCCATCCCTTTTTGATAGTAGGCAAGCTAGTTATGAAGTCTATGGTAATGTAAGTCCATTTACCCATAGGAATAGGTAATGACTGCAACAAACCACCTGGCTTATGGGTAATGTCCTTATTCTGCTGTCCGAAAAGGCATGCACTTCATGACAAAATCTTTAATATCTTTCCACAATCCTTTCCAATAAAATCTTTTACTGATCTTATCATAGGTTTTAATAACTCTATGGTGTCTAGCTAAAGGTGAAGAATGCAACTTCTCCATAATTTTCCGTGTAAAAGAAGAAGTAGAGGGAATAACAAACTTGCCATTTTGAAGTTGATAATGTGAGTTATCTTCCATGAGACGTTGCTGTAATTTTTGAAAAACATGGTGGCTGAGCTCTCCATCCAATGGATAAGCTTCTTGTAATTATTCAATCTAGTCACTATGTAGCTCAGTCATAGCTGGAACTTTACATACCCACATATGAGAAAGAGAATCAGCCACTACATTGTCTTCGCCCCACATATGAGTGATGTCAAAATCATAATTTTGCAGTGTAGCTACCCACCTATGTTACTTAGGAGTGAGATTGGACTGAGTGAGGAAATACTTTAAGACCCTGTGATCACTTTGAACTCTAAACTAGCTGCCATACAAATAACGGTGCCATTTCTTTATGGCATGTAAGATAGCTAACATCTCTTGGCCATAGACATTCATAGCTATTTCCTTATCTATAAGCTTGCAACTTTCAAAGGCAACCACTCCATGCTCCTATAACAAAAAAGCCCCTATGTCTCAACTAGTGGCATCACACTGAATGGTAAAATCCTTTGAAAAATTCGGGCATACTAGAATAGGTGCAGAAGTAAGGATTATTCAATGCGAGTGTGCACTCGAGTGGCTTTGTGAAGTAGCCTCAAGTACAATGGGTGGAGAAGGGTAGATAGGTGGTGGGCAGAGAATAGTAGACTTACAAGGAAGTGGGCCAAGTGCAAAGCGGGTTCAAGCAGTAGGAGAGTAGATTTATGTAAAGGGGCCATGCACTAATAAATTTAAGGATCAGGGTGTGGGACAAATGCTAGGATTAGGGTTTGGGAGACTTACTATTCACGGTCCCTAGTTTAGTCTTTATTTAAAGTAGAAAATTGCATTGGATGCACATTAAAAAGTATAACGACTCATGATCATGTATATGGGATTTGGTATTTACGTAGAGACTTTGATCTGTGTGTGTGTGTGTGTGCGTGCGCGCGTGCCCTTTTTCTTCCTTCTTCATTTCCTTCCATTGTCTATGTTGTCGTGGGTCTTTGATGTTGCTACTGTTATGGTGGATGAGGTGGGTGCTGATGTGCCTATGCTCAAGAGAGGATAAGTGATTATTTGTCGATTTGTGCATTATGTATATGAAGGGTAGTGTAAATTGAGTGAATCGATGAATCTAGTAATGAAGGCCAAGTCAATCATACAACACAATTTTAATAAATAATTTTTTGGGACTCCATATTAGCATTGTCATTTTGCCTTCAACACTCAAGAGTTGTTCTCATGGAAGTTTTTTTGGGGGCGAAGGTTTTTCCAAACAACTAGAAACCTGATGAATCGGTGATAAAATGAGGATAAACCAAGGAACCCTCTAAGGAAGTAGTGGTAGTAGGCGTTTGCCGATATTTAACACATTGCACCTTCTTGGGGTAAGCTTGGATCCCTTTTTCACTGACCATATGTCCTAAGTACTCCACCTCAGTCTATATGAAAGAGCATTTTTTATCCTTAACAAAGAGTCTATGATGCCTCAATACATCAAAAACCTTCCTCATGTGTGATAAATGGTCTTGAAGGATCTTACTATAAATCAAAATGTCATCAAAGAAGACCAGGACAAACTGAAAGAGGAAAGTCTGCAGGATCTTGTTCAACAGACTCTGGAAGGTAGTTGGAGCATTAGGAAACCCAAATTGCATCACTAGAAAATGGTAGAGATGGTAGAGTCCTCGATCAGTCCTAAAGGAAGTCTTGATTTCATCACCCTCTCACATGTGGATCTGATGATACGCTAACTTCAAGTCAATCTTTGTGAAGAATCTAGCCCCCTTGAGCTCATCAAGCAAATCATCAATTCTAGGTATTGCGTACTTGCTCTTCACCGTGATCTTATTTAGATCCTTGTAAAATCAATATACATCCTAAAAGATCCATCTTTCTTTTTAACTAACAAGACTGTAGATGCATAAGGTGAAGAACTGGGTTTAATGAATCCCATTTCAAGAAGCTCCTTGATTTTCTTTGCTACTTCTTCACACTCACACTTGGAAAATTTATAAGGTGGCTTATTAATTGGCTTTGAGTTGGGCACCAAATCAATTAGGTGATCCATTGCTCTCTTGGGAGGTAATGAAGTAGATACTTCAAACAAATCCCTATACTCCTCAAGAAGAGCTTGTTAGATGATTTGCTGAATTTGTAGATTGATCTTCAACCTCTTTATTTAGGTGCAAAACAAAGATCCAGGAGTGCCTCTTGGACTCCTTTTTGAGTTGATGAATGGTAATAAGCAGAAAATCTGATTTGCTAGGAAATCCCTGTAAAATGGATGAGTTGTTCATCAAGGGTAAACTCTAATATAGTTGCAAGAATTCCATAGTAATTTTGCCCAATGTGATCAGCCAATCATACTTGAGTACAATATCTATGGGAGCCGCATTTCCAACATTATTCGGTTTACTTTTACTTCATAAATTTCAGCCAGCTATAAAGAAACCTATGGGTATATTTGAGTGTTGATTTGTTCTTCACCATTGGCTACTTGAACTCTTATGGGCTGCTGTAAGTCAGCAGAAAGACAATTCAGCTTATCCATAATTGACTTATTCACAAAACCACAATGTACTAAATGAAACAATTAGTGGCAACAAGTGGCTCATCATGAGTTCCTCCCGGATCAAAAGGAACACTACCACTTGGATCAAAAGAAAAATATTGGAAAGGTCATAAAAATGTTCTTGCCCAACTTCTTCCACAACATCCTCATTTTTAGTAAAAGTTACAAATTCATTAACCTCATCAGTGTCATTTTTTTCTAGTGGTCGCACTTGGGGATTTATAACGAGCACTTGGTTATTATAGTATTTGCAACTTCATTTGTAATTTTGGTACTTGCCATTTTGTTTCTAGCGGTCACACCCATAGCATTATTAGCAGCACTTGCTTCCACATCCTTTGTAATTTTCTTCTTCTTCAAGGCCATAGTCTTCAATCATGAAATTGCATAGAAGTCTTTGATAATAGAGCTTTGGGCCATCTCGATTGGATTGATGGAGATGGTGATAATAGGATTTGAGAGGAAATCAAGTAGAACCTCGATTTTTATAGGGGATTGAAGGTAAAAAAGATGGGATTCGATCTCTAAAGGCGGCAGAGCATCCTCCTTATCTTCACAATAAGATTTTTTTCTCTCATGATCCTATTGCCTCTCTCTCTCTCTCTCTCTCTCTCTCTCTCTCTCTCTCTCTCTCTCTCTCTCTCTCTCTCTCTCTCTCTCTCTCTCTCTCGGTTCAAGAAGAGTCTCTCCTCTTGATTCAGGTTGATTCAGGCTAATATCCTCAATGGCTCCTCATGCCCCATATTTATAATTAAATTGAAGAGAGGGGAGGAGTCTCATGAGTTGTGGCCAAGAAGAAGAGCCCTTTATGGTGGGTATCTTGGAAATC
The DNA here is from genome assembly GCF_053477565.2 of Lygodium microphyllum. NCBI lineage: Eukaryota > Viridiplantae > Streptophyta > Polypodiopsida > Schizaeales > Lygodiaceae > Lygodium > Lygodium microphyllum. Next base: position 132,785,049 of record NC_141150.1, on the reverse strand, counting down.
CAGCTATCTGGAAGCTTTTGAGATGCAATCTAATGCTTGGAATCTAATCTTTGAGGTCCACAAAGGATTTTAGAGATGCTATGTTTGATTTGCCTGGATTTCATGTGATCTTGCTTCGATTGGGGCCTTTTATCAACGTGAGAAAAGGGGGAGATTGTTGGAGCTTTTCTAGTGATATTGAGAGGGGAGATCTCATGCTTTTTTTGTGCCTATCAAGTCTTTGAATTAGGGGGGGAGAAGATAATGGTGATGATGAATTTGTTTTTGAAGGGGTGGATACAATTCGGTCATTGATGCCTCCTCCTTTGATTAAGTTTTTGAAAAGCTTAAGGCTTTTTTTTCTTTCTTCTCCTTAATCTCTTGCAAGTCAATTCTTGACTTGCATAAGTATTAAACATGTTTGGTCTATCCTAGACTTACTGGTTATAACTGCTATGCACATGGCAATTCTTGTGTAGAGATGCTCGTAGCCATATCAGTCCTAGAAGGTGTTGAGGTACAAGATATAGATTATCTTATTCAAGATCCTACTTTTGATAGTCCAAACTCTTCAAATCTTAATCACATGAAGTTGGGAAAGTTAAAACATCACATCCTCTTTCCCTCAAAGGAAGGGATCAAGATGTCCTCATCTCGAATGAAACTGGGGATATTAGTTATGTAGTGATTTTTTATCAACCCAGGTGGCATCCTCTTCAGGATAGTCTTTATCTCAAATGAAACCCGGGATATTGGTTACATAGTGATTTTTCATCAACCCAAGTTGCATCCTCTTTAGGATAGTCTATCCATTGGACAAGATACTCCCTAAGGCTTTACTTCTTAGAATCTTCTCTTGCATGTCAAGTATCTTATGTGGTTGAAGATCAAGGACTCCTTAAATTGGCATCACAATTTGTTGGTCATTAAGTACATGATCGGGGTTAGGAACATAGGCTTTCAATAGATTGACATGGAATACATAATGTACTTTCAAGTTGTCAAGGAGTTGTAGCTTATAAGCATTATGTCCTAGACATTTTAGCACCTTACAAGGTCCACAATATTTAGGACTTAGCTTTTTAAATTCTCCCAAAGAGAAGGAACTTTTCTTTGGGTGAACTCAAATAAAAACCATGTCACCTTCTTTGAAAATGTGTTTTAACCCACATATGCTTTCTGTATATCCTTGGCAGGTTGAATATCTTGCCTTATAGCCTTTACTTTGCTGATCCATTTCTTCCAACATTTGCTTAGATACTTCTATCCATATAGAGTAGGATTAGAAAGACTTAGTGGTGTAAGACAACCTTGCCCATGCAATGCTTGGAAAGGAGCCATTTGAATACTTTCATGGTATGATGCATTGTAGGCGAATTCAATGAAGGGTAGGTATTGGATCCACCGCTTAAGTTCCATGTTGCAATAAGCTCTACGTATATCTTCAATAACTTGATTGATCTGCTCTATCTGACCATCAGTTTGGGGATGGTAAGCAATGCTAAAGTAGAGTAGGGTTCTTAGAGCTTTGAACAAACTCTTTCAAAATGTTAATGTGAAGAGAGAATCACGGTCACTGATGATTCTCTTGGGTAATCCATGTAATCTAAAAATTTTATCAATAAAAAGTCTAGCAATATTAGAAGATTTATAATTGGTTTTTACAAGAATAAGGTGTGTAACTTTTGTTAACATATCACAATGAATATCATTATTGAGTTGTATCCTCCTTATATCAGGGGTTGTAATAAACAATGTGTGTATACATTCCAAAAATTGATTTATGTTAAAAACAAAATGGTAAAGATTGCACATTTGAAGATAATTGATGAGATATTATATGCTAGTTCATGGAAGGAAGGCTTGGGAAGCCCTCCCAAGACAAGCTTATTAAAACTATGTTTGTAGTGTAGATTAACAAAAAGAACTAGCCTAGTGGATAGTTAGTCACTTGGCATTTAGGTGCACTTGGGTGATGACACTGGCAGGATGGGTGACCTCCTAGGAAGCTTTTCTTACAATTTAGTGGGAGCTTCTCGTGTGTAGCCAATGGCACCAATGAAGCCTTCGTTAGCCGTTGTCAAGTATTCCAAGGTCTATGCCTTGGTCATCGCCTTAGAGTGACGCCCACTTGATGACGCAATGCGCAATGCTCGCCGTATATTCATAAATTCTTAGCTTTATCTCCATGCTACATTCCAAAAACGGATCCCCTCTCTGACATCGTCGATGATGTCATCGAAAATGCTAAAAGCAAGTGTTCTCTCTTTACCTCCCCTCCCCCCTGCTTACTATATAAATACAGATATAGCGTCACATCATAATAGCAACCCATGCAGAAGTCTCTTTGTTGTTGATGAGATGAAGCTTTGTTGCAATTAGCCGAGCCTCTCTCTCTCCACACCTGTGCGGAAGCACTGCTTAAATCCATTAAGCTTCTTCCACGGATCCTAAGTGGCATCGAGATATTGAGGGAGGTCATGCTCATTGGAGAGCTCCCCAATGCGAGGAAGTAGTCTCACTGCTGTGAGGAAACTCAGCATGAAGCTGAAGCATAAGCAGAAGTTACCCCGAATCCATTCAACTTGAAGGACCAGTTATTCCACAACAAATCGAGGTTGCGGTCATAACTCGCAATCACGATGGATGGCCGAATGGGCATAATCAACCAAACGAGTTTTGGATTATGGCAGCTCATGACATTGGAGTCCCCAACAACCCAATGCTCCCTAAACACTCTGCGAAGTATGGAAAAACTCACCTGCGAAGAGTGGGGGTCTTATGCTCCCGAGAGAGGTAGGAGTTTTTGGTTTTTTTTCACTCGAGCACCTACGAGGGCAAAGGGTTGAGTGATAAGTGCCCTTGCTATGTAGGACAGCTCCCAAGGCTTAGGGAAGCTTAGAGGGGCTCTGAGCCAATAAATTCCCTATTAACCACAGATGAAGTGCGATCACATACAACCCAATCCTTTAAGATTAGAAGGTCCCATGGACAATGTCTTTTTGCAGAAAGACGATTTTATACCACTCTACGGAGTGACGGTTCTTCTTGTTCTTATGAAATAAAGTATTTGATTTCTGAATTGTTTATTATGTACTAAAGATTGAGTTTAACGAACCCAGTTTAACTTAGTAATAAAATGAAGCTATTTTTTTAAAAAAATATGTCTAAATAGCATGGTAGTATGCTTTGCTAATTAGAAAACTAAAGCAAATCCAATCGAGGAAAGTGGGAGGCTTCAATCCTAACGATCGAACACCTATGGCTGGGTGGACCCGATAAGTTGGGTAACTTTCCAACACGAGATAGAGCTTATTAAATTGTGACCCTCCCAATATCAGTAGGATTAATTACTAGGTTTAACACTATTTTAGGGTGCTGGAGCTGAAATTTTACCTCATGGGTAGGGGGATCGAGCTACACTCTCCCTCATCTCTCACTCTCTATGAACCAAGTGCGGTGTTACTCCTGCCTTTGATTGATTACAAAGTCGTCTTTCCTAGTTGGGCATTAGATTGTTATTAGGGGTGAATTTTCTACACTTCCCGTATGAAGTAGAATTGAGATTCCCATGTTCAACTAAGTCCTAGGCTTCCTATGGGGAGTCTAAGTTTTAGGTTTCCTATGGATATGATTTCGGTCGACTACTAAGAGAACTCATCTGGGTCTGTTGGATGAGGTACCTCACAAATCCAACTATGAAGTCCATGCTAATATATTCCTATTTCATTTGAGGGATGTCAAGTGGCTAGAGCTTGCTTGGCAATTTGACATATTTAGCCTTAATTTGCTAGTAGTTTGGGCATTTGGTAACATACTTAAGTACATCACCCTTGAGTCTCTCCTAATAGAAGATTTTTCTAAGTTCATTAAGACTCTTTGCATATCTAGAATGACTTCAAAGTGAAGAATCATGAGCTTTTCAAAGTATTTTCTTCTTGAGTTCATGACTTGCAGGAATACATAGTCTTGTCTTGAAATAGACAAGCTCCTCGCTTATGGAAAAATCCTGATACTTGGACTCAAACTTTGAATTTGTATCCTTAATGAGGATTTGTCTTTGCATTCTCTTGTAGCTTGGATCCTTCACAGCTTCTTCTTTGGCTATTTCTGTGATAAGGTTATTGGACATTGAAATCATTGTAGTAAGAGTTTCTTCCCTAGAGGAACCAGTTTCTCTAGGATTAGAGTATTGAGAAATAATTTATAGCTTAAGGCATCCACAACCACATTCTCTTTGTAAATCTATACTTGATTTCAAAATCAAATTTCTGCAAAATCTTGATCCATCAGCATTGCCTCACATTGAGGTATGGCTGAGTGAAAATCCACTTTAAGCTTTTGTGATTAGTACTAAGGAAAACTTGTTAGTAAGCAGATAATGTCTCCATAATTTGAAGGTATGAATTACAACAAGTAATTCTAGATCATGCATGGCATAGTTCCTTTCATTGATCTTTAATTATCTCAAAGTATAGCTATTGGATGTCCTTACATAAGCTCACATCCCAATGCAAAAAGCTTACATTAGATATGACTTCAAACTCCTTGCTTAGGTTAGGTAGCCTTAAAATAGGGACGATTACCAAACTATGCTTAAGCTTTTCAAAGTTGGATTGTTCGATAAACTTTCATATAATGGTGACCTTGCTTCTTGAGTAGGTCAATGAGAGGCATAACGAACTGAGGCATAGTCTTTAATATGAAGACTCTATACTAACCCATTAGCCCTAGAAAGCTTTGCACTTCTTTGACCATTGTTGGGGGTGGCCAATCTTGTACATCTTTGAACTTTTTTGGATCCATTTGAAATTCCATTTGTTGATACTATGAATCCTAGATATTCAACCTGCTTTTTGAAGAAATCACATTTCTTCTTTTTAGCATACAACTTGTGAGTTCTCACTGTTTCAAGAACCATTAGCTATCATACATGGTCTTCTTCATTCTTGGAATATATTAGGATATTATTGAAGAAGATAAGGATAAAATCATCAAGATAAGGTGTGAAAATGTCTTGCATCAAAATGTTAAAGGTGGATTTGTTGCATGGAGTTAATCAAGCAACTCATCTATCTTGGGGATTGGATATTTACTTTTCACTGTCACTTGGTTCAATCCACAGTAATCAATACAAAGGTGGAGTGTTCCATCTTTCTTTTTTCGAAATAGTACTGGGGCTCCCCATGATGAATTACTTGGCCGGTTGATTTAATAACTATTTGAGGTGTTCTTTTAGCTCAGTGGCTTCAGGAATTGACATTCTGTAGGATTGTTTCGCTATAAGAGCAGCACCTGGAATGAGATGGATCTCATGATCTACCTCTCTTGTCACTAGAAGCTTTGTCAGGTCTTTCGAAAAACATCCGCATAATCTTACTGTAACGTTCCCGCCTATCGACTGTTCAAGCACATTTTAGCAGTCCATCGAGAAACAAATCTAAGTGTTGCCACCCGGCACTCCCAAGGACTGTTTTGGGGATTGTTGCCTAGTATTTTTCGAGTCCGCCTCACAACGGAACATTCGTGGCCGAACCCACTAGGATCGACTTGAAATCTGGGTTCCTATGGCCAAGGTCTCCTAATGTAACATTTCCCCTACAAATGCTTTCCCGTGCCTCTCCCATAAGAACCCCCCCTCCCCTTTTTTCAAAATTTTAAAGTTACCCTTTTAATTAAGATTAGTTCAATTTTTTTTACCTCTCTCTCTCCCCCTGCCGACAGCGTGTTGGGGAGAGAGAGAGAGAGAGGGAGTAAGAGTGGGAGAGGGGGCATGCACCCCCCAGGTGTGGGGTGGTGGCCTGCCAAATGGCCATCTCCCCCACCCATGAACCACCCCCCTCCACACTATATAAGGGGAGCCTCCCTCACCCCCTCCAGATCGTCGTCTTCAATGCCACCCCCTGCTCCGTCCAATACGCCGCGAAGCTGCCAGACTGCCGCCACATACCCTCGTCATCATCATTTTCATCATCATCATCATCTTCAGCGCGATTGAGGAGGAGGAGACATTTCCAGGCCCAACTGACAGAAAGCAAGAAGCTAAAGAAGCTTCTTAAGAAGCTTCCACTAAAAGCTTCTTAGGGGTACTTCACCTGCAGGTCACGTGAAGGACACGATTTGTTTGTGAAGGGAGTTCCCTTGCAGGAAGGAAGGACTGCCAACTTGCAAAAAATTTCTGCACACCCCCCCACTTGTTCAACTTATTCCCAAATCCCAATTGCGATGGCCCCAAAGCACCATACAAGACAAGCACATGTGGGAGCAAGAGGAGCACATGTAGGAGTCCCCACCCGAAATGCAAGAATCGATAATACCCCTCCTGCGGATGTTTAGGTTCCATCAAATTCACCTTCTTCATTTCCGCATGATATGGGTGCATTAAGTATAAAATCGATAGGTTAAACTCTAGGTTAGATTATCGATCGAGGCCTATGCCTTGGACATTTGGAGAGAATAATTTCAAACAATCATTGAATTGTTTGATTAGACAATCTTACTAGGGACAAGCAATCCATAAGGGAAAAGGACGTGATCTTAGGGTTCTCATCTTAAAGATCAAAGGACCAAACATTAAAATCTCACAAGAAATCCTAGAGCCAAATCAATCTTTAGCCTAGTAGGAATAGGGTTTTGGATTGGGGTCAATGGAACTCCCAAATCCTATACCTTGATCAAGGTATTCTTAATCAAAGAATGCCATATGATAGGAGATATAATTCCTCAAGATAGGTAGTGCTACCTATCTCGTGCAACAAGTTTGCAAGGTCATATGCTATTGTAATTAAATCATAAGATGATACTACTACATCTTAGGCCAAGGAAGGCGAGTTTTAACTACAAATTAGATTCGATAAGAGTTGAGTAGTCGCCCTACTACAAGTATCTCTCTTGGGGACTAATTTGTCAAACTTAGGGCAATTGTGAATTGTTAAGAAGCAAATTGACCAACTAAGGATGACGGGGTTGTCCAAGATCTACTTGACTATAGAACGAGGAAACCTAAGGTAATGATAATTGGGGTCGGTAGGGTATAAACCCTAACCCAAGGAAAAAGGGTAAACAAGAAACCTAGCTTGCCAAGCCCTTGGAATCTCACCAAGTCGCGAATGATCTAGGATCGAATGTTGGGAGCATTCGGGAAGAAGGAATCACACCTTAGCAGTTGGTCGTACGAACGACCACTGAAATGATCGTGATTGTACACTTAGGTACATTGTTTGAACTTCTTTGCTCAAGGAACTAATTCAAGGCAAAACACTTAATGCTTCAAGTTAAAATCCTGGAGGGAGAGGCAGGTTCAATTAGCTCCGACTACCTGCCTGGCCCTATCTAAGGGGTTTGTTAGCCACACCGGGTACGTGGACCAAACCCATCGCGAGAGGTCTCTCCGTGGGTGCTTCTTGGAGCGGGAGGACGCTTGGGTGCCACGCGAGGCTCTGGTTGTAAATTCCTTGCCTCCGGATCCCGCACAAGAGACCGATGTGACTGGAGATGGGATCTCGAGACCGGTGTACTAGTCTACAGGCGAAACTTGGAGCATCAATCCTGATGATTGCTGGGATAGCATTTAGGCAGGATACTTGATGTATTCCAAAGGCTATGATAAATAAATATCAAATATTTGAAAAAGGAACTTGCTTGACATTGTTTTTTTTAATGTCAGTGCCTAAGTTACGTGAAGGAACATGTGTTTAAATTGGTTAATTAAGGAAGCTGCTTTTGCATGTCAAACATAATGTGGTAGGTAATTAGATAACTAAGCAACCCGAGGAAAGTGCGGTGGATGTGACTTGGGTTCGTCCTGTGCAAGGGTGGTCCCGATTAGCTGGGAACTTTTCTCAAAAGAAGTGATAACAAAACTGTGATGACCTAGAGTCAATAGAGTTAGAATCCCGATTTATGCTATTTTAGGGGAGCGAAATGGGACTATGCCTTATGGGCAGAGTGGTTGAACTTCGCGTCCCTCTTGTTTCCCATTCTCCTTGAACCAAGTGCAGCATAACTCCGCTTTGACCTTGTTGTTTCTATGCAAAGTGGTTTATCTGGAGCTGGACGCTAGCTACTTCTTAGAGACTTGGTTGTTAGGAAAAAAAAACATTGATTTTAGGTCGGTCCTAAGTGGGAACGGCCGGATACTTCCACTTCGGGGCAGACTCAGAAAGGCCTAGATCACAAACCTTGTGACATTCCTTGCGAGTGCCAGGTGGCGCTTTTTAAACTTTCTTCCTAATGGGCTTCTAAGACGTGTCCCACATGTGGACAAGTAGACACGTTAGAGTTGGTATTAGAGAAAACCAACGAGATCTAAAGATTATAAGGAAACTCAATGGAGGAAAATAAAGGGAATAAGGGATAAACAGGGGGGTGAGTAGAAGAGAGCAGTGTTTTCTATTGAAAACATTTCTTTACTCACTTATGGATGTTGGGTTATAGAGTCCCGAAGCATGGAGCAAGTTCTTGGTGTTCTAGGTCATGTTCATGACTGCAATGCATGCTTCGAATTATTGTCAGAGGCTTGGCATGATGAATATTCTGGACCACATCTATAATCCTTCACCTCTGTATGTGGAGTGGAGATGGACGGGAGACTCAGGAATATACTACATAGCAGCCCACCGACTCGCGTACCTTCAGACGAACTTGAAGAGAATCAAGTGGATTGAGGACTTAAAGATCGTGAAGCTGTTCATCTTTGTCGAAGCTCGTGTAAATGCAACTTGGCATGTTAGTGGTCGACAAGTCAAGTAGAACAAGTATGTCTATGAAAAAGTGACCAAAGTGATATTTGCTGACAGAATCAAAGTGCTAGGGCACTATGAGAAGAAGGAAGGGATACCCCAAGCTTCCTATGACTTACCATTCCTTGAAAATCCATGACCCCACTCCATATTATTATTCCGTCCATGTAGCCGATTGTAACACAATCCTATTTTCCCCAAACTAATGTATCAATCAGCCTGTCCTACTTATCCAAAATAAATGTACTCAAAGGCTTATGTCTTTATGAATAAATACGACTTTTTACAATTGTCTATCTTGATCATAAATGTTAACTAAGGTGTTAAGTGATTGAATCACTTAGTTAAAAAGTTGTGCTAGTCATATTAATGTAATATGAGAAAGTATGATAAGATGTTAACGTGAAGAATCTTATTGTTCAGATGCAACCCCAAGCGCAGGTTCCGAATCCGACTCCTGCACTAAGTCCAGCTGCGGCTGAAGAGAAGAAATTCCTTCTCAAACAAATTAAGCCACCCGAGTTTGATGGCAAGGGAGGGACTGTTCAAGCTGACGTCGAGATTTGGATTGAGTCCATGGAGGACTATTTTGAGGTAGCAGGAACTGCACCTGCTAACCAATCCATGCTTGCCAAACTTAAGCTAACAGGCGAAGCGAGACTTTGGTGAAAACAGTGGTGCAGAGACCAAGAGATCTCGGAGGGAATGGTCACTTGGGATAAGCTTAAGGAAGCTGTGCGAGGGAGGTATCTGCCACCTGCCTATCGCACACAAAAGATGAATGAATTCTATGACTTGAAGCAGCTAGGATTATCCCTTAAAGCATATTATTTGAAGTTCATCTCACTCCTAAAGTATGCACCTCCAATGGATATGACACAACAAGTGTCAAAATTCTGTATTGGATTGAATCCACCCATAAACACTCGATTGGAATCAATGCATCCAATGGATCTACAAGACGCACTCATTCGAGCTGCTCCAATAATACAGGAGGTGCAGACCAAACCAAGGAACAACAAGACTTGGCCTTACAAGGATCAAAATAAGGGCATGTCTAAGGCTTAGTCTAAGAGAGCATAGGGTCAGAATCAAGGCCAAAGAAAGAAAGCTAGAGTCAATGCAATCAACAACTTTGTTCCAACACAAAGCAATGATCGCAACCCACGTTGCTTCCATTGCAACGAGCCTGAACACTTCAAGAGGGAGTGTCCCAAGCTTGGCAAAGGGCATTGCTAGGGGCAATTCCAAGGTCAAAATAGAGCCGCTCAGGGCCAAGGAACCACGGTTATGGCCAGAGGAAGAACATCCAATGTTTCCATCAAGGGGCTGGACAATGAAGAAGATCCATCCATGGATGCTGACATTGAGAGGGCAACGGTTCACGCCACTCTTCACAAGAAGGGTCCGAATCGCCAATTCTCAGTGATTCAATCTCCATTAGAATATCAAGGTAAAAGCTTCAAAACCTTAATTGACTGTGGCAGTACACATTCCTTCATTTCACCAATCTATGTAAAAAGATTGGGGATAGCAACAATAGATGCACCTACCTTACTTGTGGAACTAGCAAATGGTCGTGAGGTCACTTGTACTAGGCAAATTGCTAAGGTGAAATTTCTACTGGGTGGGAAGCCAACTTCTGTGAGATTCAGGCTAATGAACCTAGGTGTCCACGAATGTTTACTCGGAATGGATTGGCTAATACCTAATGATGCTCACGTCCACTATGGAAAGGGCCAAGTCTCCTTCCGCAATTCTGAAGGGGAACTAGTCACCACTCAAGGTGAGGCTGGTAAGCCAAAAATACAGTTGGCAAGAGCAACACGGATAATAAAAGGAGTTCAAAAGGGTCTACCTGTCTATCTGATTAAAATAAATAAGCTAGATCAGAATCAAGAATTTGGAGAAGAACCTTCATGGTTAAAGGAATACGCAGACGTATTCCCTGAAGATTTGACAGAACTTCCTCTCCAAAGGGAAGTCGACCACAAAATGAAACTTGTGCCAGGAGCTGCATCGGTCGCAAAGAGGCCGTATAAGATGTCCATCCCAGAAGCTATCGAACTAAAAGAGCAACTCAAGCAACTGTTAGATCAAGGCTACATCCATCCTAGCAGTTCACCATGGGGAGCTCCAGTGTTGTTCCAAAAGAAGAAAGATGGAACACTTCACCTATGCATTGACTACAGAGGGTTGAATCAAGTAACCATAAAAAATAAATACCCCATTCCAAGAATAGATGAATTACTTGATCGTCTTCAAGGGGTGAAGATATTCTCAAAGATAGATCTCAGATCTGGATATTATCAGATAAGGATCAAAGAAGAAGATATCCCGAAGACTGCATTCAGTACAAGGTATGGACACTTTGAATTCCTAGTGATGCCATTCAGGCACAGACGAATGCTCATGCTACCTTCAACACGTTAATGCAGGACATCTTTAGGCCCTATCTTGATGACTTTGTACTCGTCTTTTTTGATGATACCCTAGTCTACTCAAAATAGGAAAAGGATCATGAACCCTAGCTTTGCATTGTCCTTGAAACAATGAGAGCACACAAGCTTTATGCCAAGAAGAAGAAGTGCGCATTTTTCAAGCGACAGATTGAATATCTGGGATTTATTGTATCAATGGAAGGAATTTCAGTAGATCAAGCTAAGGTCAGAGACGTTCTAGAATGGCCAATACCAACTTCTATCAAATAAATACGTAGTTTTCTTGGGTTGCAGGGTGGTACAAAATTATCATCAAAGATTATGCTTTGATGGCAGCACCTCTAACTGATCTACTAAAGAAGCAAGTAGCAATTGTATGGTCACCCACTGAATATACCAGCTTTGACAAACTAAAGCAAAGCTTGGTATCAGCACCCATCGTGAAACTTCCTGATCTTACTAAGGAGTTTGAAGTGGTAACTGATGCTAGTGCACTTGCTTTAGGATGCGTACTTATGCAAGAAGGTCATCCCGTAGCATATTATTCAAGAAAATTGAAGAGCCATGAAAGGAATTATTCTACTCACGACTTGGAGCTGTTGGCTATCATCCATGCTCTCAAAATTTGGAGACATTACTTGCTAGGTAACAAAATTTCCTTAGTAACGGACCACAAGAGTCTTAAATGGATTTTCACCCAGAATGAGATCAATATGAGGCAACGTCGATGGATCGAAGTGCTAGAAGAATATGATTTTGAAATCAAATATAGGCCTGGAAAATAGAATGTAGTTTCCGATGCACTCAGTCGCAAGGCATTTCTAAATTCTCTCATTTTGCAAGATCCATCAACAGCAAGGTCTCTAGCCACAAAGGTATCAATGCCAAACAACCCGATTCTTGAGCTAACAAAAGAAGGGGCATATCATGACCCAGTCTATCAGAAAATGCTAAGGGAGATCCCCATCAAGGATCAAGACCCGAAGATAGAGACGAAGTATCAAGAATTCTCCATCAATAATTGACTTGTCTATTTAAGGACAAGATTATGTATCCCTGCGAGCCAAACTCTCAAGTAGAAGATACTTTGGGAAGCCCATGACTCCCCTTTCTCAGGGCATCCTGGTTATGCCAAGACCCTTAATACGGTCAAAAAGAGCTATCATTGGGAAAGGCTCAAGGGAGACGTACTCAAATATGTCACGGAATGTTTGTCTTGTCAACGCATTAAGGCAGAACATGTTAAAATGCCTGGGAAATTGCAACCACTTGACATTCCACAAATGAAATGGGAGTTCATTAGTATGGAATTTATTGTTGGCTTACCCCAAGTTCAGGGAGGATATAACTCTATTTTGGTTGTAGTAGATATGCTCACCAAGGTCGCACATCTCATCCCTGTCAAGACGAACTATAAAGCTTCAGACATCGCAAGATTATTCATCAAGGAAATATTCAAACTTCATGGGTTACCTAGAAGAATAATTAGTGATCCTGACTCTCTTTTCACATCACACTTCTGGAGGGCTATCTTTGAGGCTATTGGAACTCAACTCTGTTTCAACACAGCTTACTATCCCCAAACTGATGGTCAAACAGAACGAGTCAATCAAGTCATTGAAGATATGCTTAGGGCATACTGATGTCGCGAACCCAAAAAGTGGATTCAATACTTACCATTGGTTGAGTTTGCTTACAATGCTTCTTACCAACAGAGTATTTAGATGACCCCTTTCCAAGCATTGTATGGGCATGATTGTCGTACCCCTTTGAACTTCTCGGATCCAACTTTGAGGGTAGAAGCTTCAAGACAGATGCTAGAGGACATGGATGATCAAATCAAATCAATAAGACAAGACATTCAAGCTGCCAAGGATAGACAGAAGACCTACAATGACTTGAAATGGCAAGATAGATCCTTCGTCGAAGGTGATATGGTTTTCATTCGTATAGGCCCTAAAAAGAGTTCACTGTCCTTGGGAGAGTACAAGAAGCTATGTTTGAGGTATTGTGGACCTTATAAGATTATCAAGTGCCTAGGGCCTAATGCTTACAGACTACAGCTGCCCACAAATCTAAAGATTCATAATGTATTCCATGTTAGCCTATTGAAAAAGTAACCTAATCCAAATCATGTACTTGATGATTAGCAAATTGTAATGCCTAGCCAAGGAGTCCTTGAGCTATGGCCTAATAGAATCCTAGATGTTAGGGAGAGGCATTTGAGATACAGGACCTTGAGAGAATACCTCATCTAGTGGAAAGATTATCCCCCCGAAGAGGATGCCACTTTGATGGATGAAAATACTCTCAACCAACAATACCCCCAGATCTTCTCGAGATGAGGACATCTCGATTCCTCTAAGGGGGAGAGGATGTAACATTTCCCCTACAAATGCTTTCCTGTGCCTCTCCCATAAGAACCCCTTCCCCCTTTTTTCAAAATTTTAAAGTTACCCTTTTAATTAAGATTAGCTCAAATTTTTTAACCTCTCTCTCTCCCCCCTTGCCGACAGCATGTCGGGGAGAGAGAGAGAGAGAGAAAGAGGGGGAGTAAGAGTGGGAGAGGGGGCATGCACCCCCCAAGTGTGGGGTGGCGGACCGCCAAATGGCCGTCTCCCCCACCCATGAACCATCCCCCTCGCCACTATAAAAGGGGAGCCCCCCCTCCCCCTTCGGATCGTCGTCTTCAATGCCACCCCCTGCTCCATCCAATATGCCACCAACAGGCTGCCGGACTGCTGCCACATACCCTCGTCATCATCATTTTCATCATCATCGTCATCTTCAGCACGATTGAGGAGGAGGAGACGCTGCCAGGCCCGACAGACAGAAAGCAAGAAGCTAAAGAAGCTTCTTAAGAAGCTTCCACTAAAAGCTTCTTAGGGGTGCTTCACCCGTAGGTTGCATAGACACGATTTGTTTGTGAAGGGAGTTCCCTTGCAGGAAGGAAGGACTGCCAACTTGCAAAAAATTTCTGCACACCCCCCCACCTGTTCAACTTATTCCCAAATCCCAATTGCGATGGCCCCAAAGCACCATACAAGACGAGCACACGTGGGAGCAAGAGGAGCACATGTAGGAGTCCCCACCCGAAATGCAAGAATCGATAATACCCCTCCTGCGGATGTTTAGGTTCCATCAAATTCACCTTCTTCATTTCTGCATGATATGGGTGCATTAAGTATAAAATCGATAGGCTAAACTCTAGGTTGGATTATCGATCGAGGCCTACGCCTTGGACATTTGGAGAGAATAATTTCAAACAATAATCAAATTGTTTGATTAGACAATCTTACTAGGGACAAGCAGTCCATAAGGGAAAAGGACGTGATCTTAGGGTTCTCATCTTAAAGATCAAAGGACCAAACATTAAAATCTCACAAGAAATCCTAGAGCCAAATCAATCTTTAGCCTAGTAGGAATAGGGTTTTGGATTGGGGTCAATGGAACTCCCAAATCCTATACCTTGATCAAGGTATTCTTAATCAAAGAATGCCATATGATAAGAGATGTAATTCCTCAAGATAGGTAGTGCTACCTATCTCTTGCAACAAGTCTGCAAGGTCATATGCTATTGCAATTAAATCATAAGATGATACTACTACATCTTAGGCCAAGGAAGGCGAGTTCTAATTACAAGTTAGATTCGATAAGAGTTGAGTAGTCGCCCTACTACAAGTATCTCTCTTGGGGACTGATTTGTCAAACTTAGGGCAATTGTGAATTGTCAAGAAGCAAATTGACCAACGAAGGATGACGGGGTTGTCCAAGATCTACTTGACTATAGTACAAGGAAACCTAAGGTAATGATAATTGGGGTCGGTAGGGTATAAACCCTAATCCAAGGAAAAAGGGTAAACAAGCAACCTAGCTTGCCAAGCCCTTGGAATCTCACCATGTCATGAACGATCTAGGATCGAATGCTGGGAGCATTCGGGAAGAAGGAACCACACCTTAGCAGTTGGTTGTACGAATGACCATTGAAATGATTGTGATTGTACACTTAGGTACATTGTTTGAACTTCTTTGCTCAATGAACTAATTCAAGGAAAAACACTTAATGCTTCAAGTTAAAAGCTTGGAGGGAGAGGCAGGTTCAGTTACCTCCAACTGCTTGCTTGGCCCTATCCAAGGGGGTTGTTAGCCGCACTGGGTATGTGGACCAAACCCGCCGTGAGAGGTCTCTCCTTCGGTGCTGCTTGGAGAGCGGGAGGATGGTTGGGTGCCACGGGAGGCTTTGGGTGTAAATTCCTTGCCTCCGAATCCCGCACAAGAGGCCGACATGACTCGAGATGGGATCTCGAGGCCTGTGTACTAGTCTACGTGCAAAACTTGGAGCGACAATCCTGATGATTGCTGGGATAGCCTTCGGGCAAGATACTTGAGGTATTCCAAAGACTATGATAAATAAAGATTAAATATTTGAAAAAGGAACTTGCTTGACATTGTTTTTTTTATGTCAGTGCGTCTAAGTTACGTGAAGAAACCTGTGTTTAAATTGGTTAATTAAGGAAGCTGCTTTTGCATGTCAAACATAATGTGGTAGGTAATTAGATAACTAAGCAACCCGAGGAAAGTGCGGTGGATGTGACTTTGGTCCATCCTACAGAAGGGTGGTCCCGGTTAGCTGGGAACTTTTGTCAAAAGAAGTGATAACGAAACTGTGATGACCTAGAGTCAATAGAGTTAGAATTTGGATTTATGTTGTTTTAGGGGAGCGGAATGGGACTATGCCTTATGGGCAGAGGGGTTGAACTTCACATCCCTCTCATTTCCCATTCTCCTTGAATCAAGTGCAGCATAAATCCGCTTCGACCCTATTGTTTCTATGCAAAGTGGTTCATCTGAAGCTCATCGCTAGCTACTTCTTAGAGGCTTGGCTATTAGGAAAAAAAAAACCCTGATTTTAGGTCGGTCCTAAGTGGGAATGGGCATATACTTCCGCTTCAGGGCACACTCGAAAAGACCTAGATCGCAAACCTAGTGACATTCCTTGCGAGTGCGAGGCAGTGCTTTCTAGACTCTCTTCTCGATGGGCTGCTAAGACATGTCCCACAAGTGGACAAGCGGGCACGTTAGACCTAACAACATTTTAGCATCGGTTTTTGGACATCCTACTTTACGCAGAGATACCCAATCAAAAGCAGATCCATACCGCACTTTGTTCAAAGAGAATGGGAAACAAGAGGGATGCACCGCTCAACCTCTCTACCCATAAGGCATAGTCCCATTCCGGTCCCCTAAAATGGCATGAATCGGGTTCTAACTTAACAATACCTAAAGTTCATACGTCTATAGAACCTTGTGAGAAGCCTCCTAGTTTTTTGGGACCACCCTACCATAAGACGGACTCGTCGGGGTTTCCGCTCACTTGCTTCCCTTGATAGATTTAGTTTTCTAGTTCGGTCCTACCACATCTATGTGCGGCATTTAAAGTCAGCTTCATTAATTAAGCCTTATAGGGAATAGGGTTCATTTGTGTAATTTACATCACAGACACAAAAATAAAACAAGCAATCCTTTTGACAAACAAGTTCCTTAACTTATCTTCAAGTTAATCTTTGTCTCCTGCCCATACATGAGAATTATATATCCCTTCTGTCCAACATAAGTCCTGGTCCAAATCACATGGCACCATAATTTCTATCCTTTATCTAAAATAGGATCTTCCAACTCCCCAGACGTTGGGCTCACGGCAGTCTACAAATCCGTTCCGGACTCGGCAAGGGGTGTCCACAGTTTCATTGACCTCGAGCAACCTAGGAGTGAGACACACTTTTCGTGGTTGACCTTTTCATCACTCGACCTTCTACCCATGAATCGAGCAGTGCCCTCTTGGGTTGAAACGTAGCGTAACCTTAGAGATGATCCACCCATGCAAAATATCCTTCCTTAATTAACCCAATTTAGGATCAAGCACAATCAAGGCAATCTGCCTAATATCATCTCTTAGGAAAAACATTCCTTTATTTTCCCATGGTAACTTTTCATCACCGACCGCTGCCACACATTTACCATCAAACACGAGTACTTGGAATAATCATCCGAATCACATCCCACAATCAGTTTTTTTAAAAGCATTTTTAGACGATGTTAGATCAATTCAACAAAACAAAGATAACCTTTTTCAACTTGTAGGAACAGTCGTGATAACCTTCCGTTGCATACTCGCTCTCCCCCTTGGGGTCTAAGTGATTTCATGCAAAATCTAAGTGATAACCTTCCGTTGCATACTCGCTCTCCCCCTTGGGGTCTAAGTGATTTCATGCAAAATCTACTTAACACTTTGGCTAAGACACATGCCAAGGTCTTATACAATTGTGCAAGAATGTAAATTCTATTGAGCACTTACTTATATTGATCAATAACCTAACCCTCTTCTCAGCTAGTTTGAAAGCATTGGCCTTTCCTTTGTCTTGAGTTTCCCTTGAGCTCTCTACTTGCCTTTGAGGCCCGGAGTTGTCTGTATCTAGCCAAATCCCCAAAATTGGATTGATAAACATAGTGTTTATCAGGCGGATCCCAATGAACTAATAGTTTGAGATATTAGCAAGGTTTTAATGCAATATCAATTTGTGTGACCTTTCCAATGCATGTAGTAAAAATAAATAATCATCATAAATAACATCTCCCATGCACAACTAATTTCCTTCCAACTCTATGAACATCCTTTATGGTCTACTACATGGGAGACACTCACAAATAGGAGCTGTGCAATGAGAGCTTACCCCTCAAGTTCGTATGCTTGTAATTACATTAAGTAAATGAATGCATCAAGTAGATGGGTATGATGTTTTAGAAATAGAATTATGGAAGATCGTAAAGGTTATTACAATCATCAACATCGTCATATTTTGTCAAAGACCTCCCATAGCATCTCTCATGAGAATGTAGCACATTCATAGCCTACTTCAAAACTTGTAATTTGTCTTTGCATGTCATGCTATGAATCTACTCCCAAGCACAAACTAAACGTCCAAAAGAAACCTCTTTAAACAAGTCCAAAGTTTCAAAGGAAAACAAGTATTGTATATACTCAAACAACTAGGGATGTTCCTAACTAAGGTTGTCGATCAAATTGCCTCTTATAAACTTAATTATTGAAACTGAGAATCTATGGTTACTGTGAAGGTATTAAAGATACTAATAGTATCATTGGCGGCTTGTGTAGCCCTTGTAGCTCCTACGATTCTCAGTCTAGTTCACTTAGCGTGCCATGGAGGATGTTCGAGACTTGGTTGGTTCTTGCTTGAAATCCCAAAGGGCCTCTAAGGTGTGAACATACTCTCTCTCTCTCTCTCTCATCAGTAGATTGGCAATGTTTCTACTCTCTTCTTCTTCTTCTCCTCCTCCTCCTCCTCTTCTTCTCTCCTCTCTCCCTCCCTTTCTTCTTCTTCTTCTTCTTCTTCTCCTCCTCTTCTTCTCTCCTCTCTCCCTCCCTCTCTCTTACTCTTCTTCTCTTCTTCTCCCTCTCTCTCTTCTTCCTACCCAAGTAGCAGCAGGTTGCGGCCTTCCAAGCTTTTTATCCCCTTGACGATGGGGGATTTATATAGGTATTTGGGAGGGAGAAAGTAACACATGTGTGCTCCTCCCCCTCATGGTTATGATCCACATTGTCATTGCCTTTATTGTCATCTCCATCTCCTACTACCACTTCATCAACTTCCTTAGCCTCGTCGGTATCGTCAGCGACTTCTTCTCCCATTGCCATCAACTACCGTCCTCTTCCTCTCCCCCCCCGGTCATCATCCTCTCATCCTTTTCCCTTCCCTCCCCTCGTCCCCTGTCATCGGTGACGACAGAGGGGAAATTTTTTTCGATTAATTTAAAAGGGGGCGAATCCCCTGCAGAACGTTACACTTTTAGCCAAGATGGTTAGTCCTTGGCTTCACTATCCTACTTGATCTTGTTGAGCTTAATTAGATAGAGGGGTAATCCTTTCTTCAGTCCTTTGACTATTGGTGAAGCTTTAGCCAATTGAATCTTAGGTTTTCTTGCTTCTCCCTAAGTGGTTACTTGTTCTCCTTCTAAGTTTTGAAATGTAATTTGACCCTTTCTGCAATGAATATGGGCTTTGTTTGGAATTAACTAATCCATACCTGAGAGGCATTTATAAGCCCCGAGGTTCTTAATATGGAAACTCACTATGGAAGAATTGCCACCAAGTCTAAAATCTACCTTGCTAGTCTATTGTATTGAAAGAAATTCTGTACCATTTGCTAGCTCTACAAGCAATCTAAGTGTGGGAGTAGTGTTTAATGCCTAGCTTTTTCACACACCTTGGTGATATAAAAAAATGGGTACTCCCATAGTCAATTAAAATTTGAAAGGATTTACCTTGATAATTTACTAGTATCTGGATCACTGAGGATTGGTGATTTGGATCCTTCTTACTAGGAGTGGTACTCTTGCTCTTTCCATGTCAATTTCCATAGTAGGATCTTTATCATCATTGGTCTTTGTTAGGTTACTTCAACAACTTTTCCATATTGGCAGCTTGGGTTCTGCCCCCTCAAACTTGCTCTTGGTGAATATTTGGACCAAGCTGTGGGCACTTCCTCTTGAAATGTCTTGGTTCCTTGCAATAAAAGCACATTGGAGCCTCATTGTCTTTCCGTGTGGGTATCAAGTTTCCATTGTGTTTGACTTGTCTCTCTTTGCTCTATTTAACTAATACTATCCTTGGACTCTTTTTGCATATCCTTGGGAGTTTCCCTTATTTTGACCATTTTTATTTTAAATTTTGGTATTTCTTAAAATTTTCTCCATCTCTTGAACTATTGTGGTTGATCAAATCAATGCATCCTATAAATCTATTGGTTGCATTAACTCAAGGTGTGTATTTAGGGGTAGATTTAGACCATTGCAAAATGTGGATACTTGTTGTGAAATATCCATTGATGGCCCATATTTTAGAAGCATTAAAAATTTAAAGTAGTAAAATTCTAAGCTTAAGCTTAGCTGCTTCAAGTTTAAAAATTCATTCATCTTTTAGGCCTGATAGTGGATTGAAGGTATCTCCCATGCACAACATCCTTAAGCATATCGTAGGTGATAGCGGTTTCAAATACTCTATTTCCACCAAAGACGGGCATCCCTTGTCAATTTTAGCTTTGTGATCATTGCTTGATTTGACGGTGTAGTTCTTGCAGTAATAAATAATCTTCCATAGATTCTATCCATATTTTTACCCTGATTGGAGGATCCTTTCTTTTACCATCAAATTTCGATGGCTTGTACTAATTGAGAAGAAAATTTTTCCCTTCAAAGTAACATCTTGGGAATTTAAACAATCTTCATGATCAAATTTTTCTCTGGTAATAATATTCAGGAAAGATGTTAACTTGCTTAATTTATCCCATTAATTTTGGAAGGAAAGTATGTATTATTCAGTCTCCCCAGTAATGATTAGGGTTTATACATTAAAAATAGAGTTTTAATTTCAGTTAGAAATTGTTTCTATCTTTTTACTTATCCATGGGTCTCAGGTAACTTAATAAGTCTTATCGACTAGAGTTGCAACGTGTACATCCATATTTCAGTATCTAGTGGGAAGGTCTAGATATCCTTTTATGTAATAGTTATGGCGAGGATTACTTCCTAGAATAGCAATTCTATCGATTGAAATGACCTTAGTTGGTTCTTTACATATGTAATGCTTTTGGTGATCTAGTTGATCATTAATATGAAGAATGGGATTTTGTTCAAGGTCATCAAAGAGAGATAGTTCACTTATCTTTGAGCTCCCCGCCATTGGATTCGCCTAAGGTTGATCTTGATATAGTTAGGCGATCAGCCTCAATGCATCAATCTCTTCCATATTTCTTCTCAGGCCATTCTAGATAGGAGGGATATGGACCATACATTCACTATACCATAGTTATTGAATTATTTCACCATTCGCAATCCAACGAATGCATGGTGGATATATACATGCCTAAAAAGCAAGGAACTTCTCCCAACTTCACAAACCTTAAAATATTTTGCTATTAGTTTATACTAACCCTATTTCCACTAGCGTTTAACCAATCCATACTTCTTAAGATTTCGAAAAATTTCAACAAAAATGGATAATATTTTTCCATTTTTCTCGGTTGCTAAGGTGACAACCAATTTTGATTACAACAAATGGGCAAGAATAATTCCTTATGTCAATAGAAAGGGAATACATTATTTGAGTAGCTAAGAGGCTTATATTATTCTTGGAAGAGGATTTCCTAGTACAATACCTACGATTTAGATTAACATATACATGTTCAACGTTTTTCCTACACAATCAACGAAATTTATAGGTTTTTTTCCTTTTATCCATACAAATTACTTTTCATTTTCTTTATTGGTTTGTTATTTGTGTCTTAAGTAGTTTCATTTATTTGCCTTTTTTAAGCACAATATCATCACTGATGATTTTATTCGCTAATATGTAATTTT
Organism: Lygodium microphyllum; assembly: GCF_053477565.2. Classification (NCBI taxonomy): domain Eukaryota; kingdom Viridiplantae; phylum Streptophyta; class Polypodiopsida; order Schizaeales; family Lygodiaceae; genus Lygodium; species Lygodium microphyllum. Next base: position 132,763,454 of record NC_141150.1, on the reverse strand, counting down.
TGAATGGAAAATCAAGTCCTTGTGAATAGACAAGGCTAGGTGCGACGGTTTTGAAAAAAAGTTAATGGAGAACATTATGATCAATTAGTCTAATTAAGTCAACTCGACTCCATCCACCCGAAGGGTGTTAGGCATGGCACTATGATGCATCCATTAAATAGTAACTAGGGTCCTAGGAATGGATATCCAAAAAAGTATATTTTAGGGAAAGATGAGGTATTCTATCTTTTTTTATAGTTGTGATAATTGGAGCAACTTACAACCATCACGTAGTCAGCTACTATATAACCTTTGTGACTTCCTTGGAGATGTATTGGTTTAATTTGACTTGTTGTCCCTTGCGGTAAACATGTTCTAGTTTATTTTAGCCTCGTAGAATAAATAAATCTTGGTAACCTTAAGGGTTTCCATCCATTTCAATCACTTTAAATTGTTTGGGAGGTAAGCGAGATGGTTTGCATTAATGTAACAATATCCTTCACTTAACCATCCATCATGGTTCACAATACAAAAGTGAAGGATTATATATTTTATCTAATATTTGCATCATCTGGTTTCTCCAGTAGAGCTGAAATAGATGAGTGCATGGTTGGCATAAACATGACTTGGAAAATCAAGAATCATTCCCAAGGTTTGTCCTTCTGCCAGAAATCAAGAATATATATTAACAAGAGAAGAATTCACAACTTAGGGCAAAAATATCTTATGCTGTATTTATAAATCTTTACTAGTTTTTATACTTCTATTGTATCCTATATTAACATACGCTCTAATATCAACTGTGACGTACCTACTTGATATGCTTCCTCATTGGCACATTCTTAGTAGTCCATCAAGAGATATCTTACACAATGCCATCTATCTAGCATTTCATCGAATACCTCGGAGTTTGCTATCTAGGCTTTCTTGAGTCTACCTCACAGTGAAGTTCCAGCTGTTCCCACAAGGATCAGAGTTCTAGGTTCCTATTATTGATTAAGTCACTTATCAGTCACCTACTAGTGCCAATATTTTGAGTCCCCACTTCTCACAAGATTACTCGAATTGAAGTGGACTCGCATTGCACTTGGTTCAAAGAGAATGGGAGATAAAGGGGAGTGCACCATGCTGGTCCTTCTGCCCATAAGGCAAAGTCCCATTCTAGCCCCCTAAAATGATGCAAGTCAGGTTTTTTCTAATATCTAGTGGCCATTCGTCTGCCTATTCACTAATGTAATTTTTCTTTTGAGAAAAGATCTCGATTAATCGAGAACACCCACCCGTAGGTCTAGATCCATCAGGGATCCATCCGCCTACTTTTCTCAATAGAGTATACCTAATTACCTATCACTTTAGGTTTGACTTCTTTGATTATCTCCTGATACTTACAGATTCATTATATGTCTTTATTTCACGACACAAAAACAATGTAAAGTAATTCTTTCTCATTATTTCCTTTAAGAAAAATATATTTTTACAATATTTCATGTCTTGTCTAAACACAATATCAACCCAATGGTATTATTTCCTCCAAGTTCAGTCCCTAGACTAGTATCGAGACTCTGAGAATACTATTGGGATTTGAAGGGTTATCGATAGCTTATAAGAGTCTAAGGAATTTGTGACTAGATCCCCCTTGGTATCCTTATCTCATCCTCCAACTAGAATTCCGTATGACAAGACCTTTTACATTGTGATCAGTCCATACTCACAGGTGTGAAAAACAAAAACCCCTTGGAGTAGGTTTTATTCATGTTGACCTTGGGGAGGTCTAGTGCCATCAGAGAACACTGCCTCAATCAGTATTATGTATCCATCCAAATATTGCCTTAATCAATCTTTTCCCTTAATCAGTTTATAATCAGTTTATATTGCCTTGATCCAAATATTGCCCCATATTTATAATTAAAATGAAGGGAGGGGGTCCCATGAGTTGTGTCCAAGAAGAAGAGTCCTTTATTGCCAATCCAATTGTCTGGAAGCTTTCAAGATGAAAATCTGATGATAGCAATCTAACCTTTGAGGTCCTCAGAGGCTGCCAAAGATGCCATGACTGATTTGCCTAGGGTAATTCTTGCTTTGATCTGGGCCGCTTGTCAAAGTGAGAAAAGGGGGAGATTTTTGAAGCTTTCTGATGATATTGAGAGGAGGGAGAGATCTCTCAGGATTTTTAGTGCCTATCAATTTTTTGAATTTAGGGGGGGGGAAGATAATGGCGACAAATTCATTTATGAAAGGGGAGGGGCACAATCTGGTCGCCGATGACTTGTCTTCTTATTAGGCTTTTAAAAAGATTAAGGATTTTTTTTCTTTCTTGGCCTTAATCTCTTGAAAGTCAAGTCTTGACTTACTTGACTTGTGTAAGTATGAAACGTGTTTGGTCTTTCTCGAACTTACTAGTTATAATTGCTGCACACATGGCAATTCTCATGTAGAGATGCTTGCAAATGTGTTGGTCATAGAAGGTGTCGGGGTATGAGATATAGATTATCTTATTTGAGATTCCATTTTTGATAGTATCGCTGTCATCATCTTTAATTGACACTTAGTCACCAATCTACACTATCTTGGCCTTGAAATATGGCACATATGATGATAGACTTAATCCCATAGAAGTTTGTTCTTCAATGGCTTTTGCATCTTCCAAAAGGGCATATCTTGGGGTACTATTAGTTGTGATGGTACTAGGCCCAAACTGAGATTGGGTGGATCCATAATTGGAGGATTTTGAGGAAGAGGTAGAATTGGAGGGGGGGGGAGGTTAGGGTTAGTGGATCTTTGAGGCAATGGGCTTCTCTTTGACCTCTTCCTTCCCTTTACTTGTTGACAATGCTAGTATCGGGCTTGTGCCTTCTTATACCTTGGCTATTGGCAAGGCATACTCCTACTTGATAAGAAAATCAAGAAATGACCATTAAGATAACTAGCCATAGCCATGCCATAGCTGAAAATGAATTAAGACTACAACACAATGAAGCCATAGCTAGGTTGAATCAAAGTACAATGAGAATCATGGATAGGAGTTTGCAACAAGAAAGCTACTTCTTGCTATGGTGGGCAATGAGTATTCACCCTTAATGTTGGTGGGAAGGCAAGAACCCTCAAGCTCCAAGAAAATGGAGAAGTTTACAAATGTACTAAAAAGATGATTACAATGGCATACTCTTGCCTTTTATACTCCAGCCCAACTAAGCTAATTTCCCTAAATTAAAGGGTATAAACTTTATTTTATTACAATAAAAAATTTTACATGAAAAAGGTAAATGAATAGGAAAAAATCCAATGCTAAAGTAGCCTTGTAGAAGCATCATCATGATGGCAAATAGTAAATTTTTAAAATGATGTCTTGAATAGGATAGTTGTAGAAAATGACCCATAATTTGTATAGACTTGTATGATTGGCACATATGAGGTATAGAAATGAAGTATACTTCAGTAGGTAACCATGCGTGTCTTCAAAATATAAATTTGACATCAGTAGGCCAATTATTTTGAATGTAAAAATTTTATACAACAAGCTATCCATTATTCAATGAGCCCATATTCTCTTAGAGAAGCCATGGAAATCATTCAAAATATGAAACATATTGCTAAGAATATTATTCCATAGGCAAACTCTTCCATTTAATGAGATATTCCGCGATAATTTGGTTCCTTAGATTATTCTCCCACTTACCAATAATCTTCTCAAGTTCACAGATGATTAATCCATCCTCATCAACAAGGGGAGATAGTTCTTCAAGAACTTGAATATCAGGACCAATATACCTTTTGAGATGAGAGACATAAAAAACATTGTGAATACACATGGTTGAAGGTAAATCAAGTTGCTAGGCAAGTTCTCCAACTTTTATTGAGATTTGATATGGACCATAATAGTGATGAGCAAGCTTATGATGTCTAGCTTTATGAAAAGCATAATGGGACTTAGGTAACTTCAAGAATATCCTTTCTTCCTCTTCAAAATCCACATGCCCTCATTTTTCATCATTATAAGATTTCATAGTCTCTTGTACATTTCCAATATTTTTCTTGCATTGCTTCATTAAAGCCTCCATGTTTTCTAGTTCTTGCTTAGCAAGGGGATTTCCTTTATCATGAAATAATGTTGAAGCTACTTGGACCTTGTAGCCATATAAAATCTCAAATGGTGACACACCTATAATCATGTGGTATGTGTTGTTGTAACGAGACTTCGCAATATGAATCTGATGATGCTATGCATTTTGCATGTCATGGAAAAAGTGTCTCAAGTAGACTTCCAACCACTTGTTGACTCTTTTAGTTTGACATCTGTTTGTGGGTGATAAGTTGTACTTGGAGTTAATTTTGTTTCCATGGAAGTGAAAAAACTTGACCTAAAATTCCCCATGAATTTTGTATCTCTATCAAAAACAATCTTCACAGGTAAACCATGAAGTTTAGAAACTCCTTCCATTAACTAATCTACCACTTATTTGGTTGAATACTAGACTTTGGTGGATGTAAAATGGACTGATTTGGTAAGATGATCAATCACAATAAAAATACTATTCCAACCCTACTTAGTGCTAGGTAATGTTGTAATAAAGTCCATGTTGATATTAGTCCATTTACCATGTGGAATAGGTAATGGCCGAAGTAGACCACTAGGCAACAAATTCAAAATTAAAATATTTATTTTGTTGATATGATAAACACTATATCACATATTCTTTTACGTCTTTTTAATAAAAACATTTATGGCTCTTATCAAAGGTTTAAAATAAACCAGTATACCCTTCCAAAGGAGAAAACTGCATCTCCTATAAGATCATTTGCTTAAAAGATGTTTGAGGAGTCAAATATACCTTTGCCTTTGAATCAAAGAAGTCCATTCTACCACTTGAAATTGGAAAATTTAGATTCATTTCCTTGCTATAAATTCTTCATTATGTTGGTTGTGTTCACATCTAACAAATATTCTTCCTAGACATCTTGGATTCAATCTTTGTAAAGAGTAAAATAGTAGAAACAAAACATTCCCACATCCTAGACAATGCACGTGCCACGACATTATCCTTGCTTGCTATGTAAGAGATCTCAAAGTTACAGCCTTGTAATGTAGCTAATCACCTTCTTTTCTTAAGAGATAGATTAGGCCGTGAAAGAAAATAATTTAGCACTTGGTGATCGCTCTTGACTTTGAAATGGCTTCCATAAATATACTGATGCCACTTATTAATGGCATGAAGTATGGCTAACATTTCTTGCTTATAGACATAGAGTTTCATTTCTTTGTTATCCAAATTTCTACTTTCATAGGAAATAACACCATGTTCTTGGCATAGAACAACCCTAATACCATGATCACTAGCATTAACATAGATAGTGAATTCTTTGGAAAAGTCTAGGCACACTAGAATAGGTGTTGAAATAAGAAGACTTTTCAGCTCATCAAATATCTTTTTAGCTATAGCATCCCAAAGAAATTCTTCTTTCTTCAATCTATTAGTGAGAGAAGTTGCTACATGAGCATACTTCTTGATGAATCTTTGATAGAAAGAGGATAGTCCTAGAAATCCTCTCGATGAAGTAGAGTTTTGTGATATGGATCAATTGTTGATGCATTGTACCTTCTTTGGATCCACCTTGATCCCTTTCTCAGCCACAATATGACCCAAATATTCTACCTTCTCATTGGCCATAAAAGTAAACGTGCTTTACTTTGCAAAAAGCTTATGTTATCTCAAAGGACTTCACAAATATGCTGTAAATGGTCCTCTCTACTCCTATATATGAGAATATCATCAAAGAATATCAAGATAACTCTATTCAAGAATGGCTATAAATCCTTGTTCATACAAGCTTGAAAAGTAGCACGTGCATTGGAAAGCCCAAATGGCATAACCAGGAAGTGGCAGAGACCCCTTTCTATTCTAAAAGCTATCTCGTACTCATCACCTTCCATCGTCATGATTTGGTGGTAACTTGACCTCAAGTTGATCTTGATAAAAACCTTTGCATCCTTGAGTTCATCCAACAAATCATTAATGTAGGGGATTGGGTACCTATTCTTAATAGTGCTCTTGTTTTGGTACCTCTAATCAATGCACATATTATAGGACTTATCTTTCTTCTTAACAAGTAGTATAGAAGAAGCAAAAGGTGATTGACTAGGCTGAATATACCCCATTTCTAGCAAGTACGTAACTTGTTTCTCCACTACTTCTCTTTTATACTTTGACAATCTGTAAGGGGGTTTGTTGATAGGTTTAGTGTCAAGTGTCAAATCAATAGGATGGTCCACTTCTCTTTTAGTAGGTAATAATGTAGGAGGTTGAAATATATCTTTCATCTGTTTCAAAGGTTTACATAGATATGGATCATGCACTTTAAGTATAGAAGATTACTGATTTTCATCCACCTTTGAGAGGAGGTGTGAAAATACAAGACATTGCATTGATTTCTTTCTTTATCTTCTTTTTGTTGATTACTTCCACTTGTTTTTAATCTCTACATCATTATGTGCTACTTGGTACCCCTTCCAAGTAAACTCCATAAACATCCGCTTGAGATCCAACAAAAAGTTACCAATCTTTTTTTGCCAATTGTAGCCAATAATAATGTCCATAGGACCCATATCTAGGACAATCAAGTCCTTCATAATGGTGCATGATTGAGATAGCTCAATGGGTGTTTGCAGGCATATCTCCTTACTCAAGTCTTGAGCTCCATTTGCCACTTGTACCTTGAGAGTGGAGTGTCCATTTCTTGAGGTAATAAGCTCATATAATAATTTAGCATTGATAAAGCTATGTGTGTTGTTCGTATACATAAGAATATGAGCAACCTTAGAGTTGATAGTGGCTTTGAGCCAAAGTGTATTATCTCCTTGGCAACCCATCCAAGCATATTGGAATATAGAACATAATATAGGTGAGCATGCAAGAAATATAGAATTATCCAGTTGTAATCCACTTGGATCAAATGGAAACGTGTTGATCGGTCCTAAATCCTCTTGTATAAACTAATCATCATGGTCATTCGCTTCATCAAAAGTAGAAGATATCTCTTGCTATATTAGGCCTTCCTCATGTGCTTCATCTTCATTCAAATCTTCTATGATCATTATGTTAAACTTTGCACTTATGTTTATGATCATGTGACCATTTTTCTCCACATTTCAAATATAATCCTTTTAACTTGTCATTAATTGTATTGGGTGACTATTTAGATCCACTTTTAGATCTCTTCAAATCCCCTTTGGTTTAGCATTATACCTAATGTTGTTTCCTTATTTAAAAGTATATGCTATAGGGTATGTAAGAATCTTGCTACAAAATATTTAAAGCCCTATTTTGATGTCTATAAGCCTCTCTTTACTAGGCTGAATTGCTATCCAATCCTCATTTGCTGATTTGAATGATCAATAGTTTCTATTTTAGGCTGAAAAGAGCTCACTTCTCTTCTATATTTTTGGCTATAGCATTCAACATACTGTATGGCTGCATGTACATAGGCTTTGCTGCCCCCACACCTACTAAAAGGTTTGGATCTAATCCAAAAATATCCTTATTCAACTTTATTGAGTCAAAAATACCCTCAACATACACAAAAAGGTTTATGAATTGACTCGAATACTCCCTAACTATAGAGCCTCATTGTCTAAGATCATACCACTTTCTTTCCAACCTTTTTTTCCCCATTAGAGATTACCTCCCATGTCTAAAAATATTACCTAATTTTCATAATGTATCTCCATTATGTATGTGCGTAACCCTCTAGGTATAAAGCTGTGTAACAAATCTTTGCCTCATCATGGCATGGGTAGAGGGTAAAATGCATTTCCAACTTATTGGTCCATTCTTCAAGATCTCTTGGTGAGGGATTATCCCCTTTGAACTATGGTATACTAATTTTCTGTTTGTACTCTCTATCATAGTGTAACGATGGCTATTATTATTGGGCAAACCACTTGACTACTGACTTGGAGAGAGATTATCAAATATTGGCTATCCATGGTGATTGTTAAAGGATTACTGTCCATTTTTCTTATTATCAAAAGAGTAATGACCAAGTGAGTTAGTATTATATGGCTGATGATTATGATTGGGGTGAATAGGTGACATCATATCCTCAAGATCTTCATCGTGCTAAACTGCATTCTCCCTTCTTGAGTCTTCATGAAGGTGTTGATTTTTTCCATTCCTTGCATTAGGCCTTTGAGAGTTTTGTGGATAAAACTATTTATCGAAAGAGTCACACCTATGAATGTCTTTTTCTTTATTAACATCTTGAGCTTTCTCTGGCTGTCCATGATCCTTTGAAGAGTTAAAATTAGTTCTTCCTCTATTCCATGAGTTAGAAGGAGGTTAAGCTGCTTCCTTAACTCTTGAATGACCACCATGTTCATAGGTTCAGTGTATAGACTGATTGGTTGTCCTTGACTTCACATTATCATTTGCAAGTGATGGCCCATTATCATCGAAAGTTGAGTGCTTTGTCACTTATTGCCCAAGTTGTTGAGAATGATGATCATTTGAGAAAACTTAGTGTCCAACTATTGATTATACTATCCATACTTCTCAAAGTGATTAACCATTTGTCCAAATTTATCATCAATCATTTGGTTCAATTGAATGACACCTTCATTCATACATTCAATCCTATGAGAAAGTTGTTGGAACTCGTTTGAATCATGTGACACATTCACTTCAACCATATGTTCCATATCAATAGGGTGATCTCTTGGCCATTGTGATTCTTCATTTATGTTGAAATCATCCCTATCATTTTATCCATGATTTGTCGCTCTAATAGATGAATAATTTCTACTTGATACTTAGCCAAGTCTTCATTTATAGTTTCAAACACTCGCTCTTTGTTCTTATTTTTGGCCACCATTGAAAGAGGTATAGTAGAAGAAGACTATTTGTCAGTAAATCGGTTGTATTTGGAGTTGTGTCCCTCTAATCCTTATGTTTATAGGCTTAAAATGAAGCTTTGTATTTGTAGGTAGGGCATATTTTTTGAAATTACAAGTTGCAATTGGCTAAGGGGTAGTTCCAGATCAAAACAATATACTTTGCCTAGCTGTCTCTAGGAGTTGTTTATAGTGATCACTTGTTAGAAAATGTCCATAACATTTGCTTCATAATTTCTATTACGAAAATTTTTAGTTAGGATCAAAGATAACTTTATCCTCTATGAGTGAATTATAAACGTTCTATGTCAGAATCAAAATACTTAATTCTAAATTCACTTTTCTATAATTGTTCAGACTATGATAACAACCTGTTTGAATGTGTAATTACCCTATTTTATCAAATTTGATCATGGATATGTATCATACACCTATGAAAACTAAAATACAAATAGTGTATCCTTCAAGTATCATATAGCTATCGATGTATGATTTGTATACCTGTAATTACCTGCAATTATTTAGTGTTCACTACCCTATTTCACCCTATTTTAGTGCAATTTTTCCCAACGACATTTAATCCTTTTCCACTCTATCTTGAGTGGTCTTTCGTGGTCCACCACCTATGCACAGTAAGGGACAAAATACTGGACGAGGAATCTAAATGGGCTGTGAAACTCCATAAGGTATGCAAAGTTCCTTCATGGCTAGGTTGTGTACCCTTACGGAGTCCTAAATAACAAGGGAGGGCAATCTCTCTTTTGTTGTGCCATCTCATCTGATTTCGATCTTTTTTCTCAGTAGATATGTATACATGGTAGAGCTAGTATTCTAGAAAACAAGGATGCTTTGTGTATATCTAAAATAAAGCTTTGGGCATTCAATGATATGTAAGAATTTGAAAGTTGAATGAATTGAAAAGGGCTAAGAAAGGTTTACATTAAGTAATAAGTGACTCACTGAATTATTAAACTCGCTTTTTACAATTCTCTTGGGTATTTCAATGTATATGATCACAAAAAATCAATGTTCAAAGATTAGGTGATCCCATAAGCAATAATTCACTAAAATTTTTAGCTGCAAAATTATGATTTTGAAATCTCTCATATGAGGGATAAAGACAATATAGTGACTAATTCTCTTTCTCGTATGTGGGCATGTAATGTTTCACCTATGACTTAGCTACATAGTGATTGGATTGAAGAATTATAGAAAGCCTATCTTTTGGATGAAGACCTAAGTCATGTTTTTCAAAAATTACAACAAGGCCTCATGGAGAATAACTCTCATTATCAACTTAATAATGGCATAATCTAGTTAAATGGCAAGATTGTCATTCCCTTTACTTCTTCTTTTACACAAAAAATTATGGAGAAGTTGCATTCTTCACCTTTAGTTGGACACCTTGGAGTTTAAAAAACCTATGATAAGATCAGTAAAAGCTTTTACTAGAAATAACCGTGGAAAAATGTCAAAGATTTTTTCATGAAGTACATGCATTGTCAACAAAATAAGAATAGCACGCATAAGCTAGGTGGTTTGTTGTAACCGTTACCTATACCTACATGCAAATGGACGCACATTACCATGGACTATATATGTGGTGGTGGATAGACTCACCAAGGTATCCCATTTCATTCCAACCAAGACCTAGTTTACTGCTTCTCAAGTGGCCAGTCAGTTTATGGAGCAGGTTTTTAGATTACATGGATTACCACAAGTGATTATTGTTCATGAAAAAGATTCAAAGTTCATGAGTAACTTTTTGGCAAGTGATGTTCACATCCATGGGCACTAAATTGGCTCCCTCCACAACCTATCATCCACAAACTAATGGACTGACAGAAAGGGTAAACAAGTGGTTGGAGACTTATATTCGTCATTTCTATCATGATATGTAAAATTCATGGGATTCTTGGTTGCACTTGGCTGAGTTTGCCTACAATAACTTCACTCATGTTAGCATTGGAGTTTCACCCTTTGAGGCAATATATGGTTAGAAGGTGCCCTTACCCACACTCATTTTCAATGAGAGAATCTATCCTCATGGGAAATAATAATTGGAAAGAATATAGACCTTTCTTCCAGTAGTGTAAGATGAATCTTAAGAAAGCCCAAGACCAGATGAAGATATTGTAGCATGTCCCCGTGTCCACTTGTAGGACACCTCTTAGCAGCCCATCGGGAAGAGAGTCTAGAAAGCGCTGCCTTGCACTCACAAGGAATGTCATAGGGTTTGTGATCAAGGTCTTCCCAAGTCTGCCACAAAGCGGAAGTAACCAGCCGTTCCCACTTAGGACCGACCTGAATCAGGGTTTTCCTAATAGTCAAGTTTCTAGGAAGTAGCTAGCATCGAGCCCTAGACGAATCACTTTGTGCAAAAACATTAGGGTCGAAGTGGATTTGTACTGCACTTGGTTCAAGGATAACGGGAAACGAGAGGGATGCAAAGCTCGACCAGCATAAATCGAGACTCTAACTCTATTGATTCTAGGTCATCGCTACTTCGCTATCAATTCCTTCGAGAAAAGTTCATGGCTAATCGGGACCACCCTTCCTTAGGATGGACCCAGAGTCACATCCACCGCACTTTCCTCAGGTTGCTCAGTTATCTAATTACCTACACATTTAGTTTGACATGCAAAAACAACTTCCTTAATTAACCAACTAAACACTGGTTCCTTCACGTAACTTAGGCACTGACATAGAAAAACAATGTCAAGCAAGTTCCTTTTTCAACATTTGATCTTTATTTATCATAGTCTTTGAAATACATCAAATAACTTGCTCGAAGGCTATCCCAGCAATCCTCAGGATTACTACTCCAAGCTTCGCCCGTTGACTAGTATGCAGGCCTCGAGATCCCATCTCGAGTCACGTCGGCCTCTTGTGCAGGATCCGAAGGCAAGGAATTTATGGACAGAGCCTCCCTTGGCACCCAAGCATCCTCCTGCTCCAAGTAGCACCCACAGAGAGACCTCTTGCGGCAGGTTCGGTCCATGTACCCGGGATGGCTAACAACCCCCTTGGATAGGGTCACACAGATAGTCGAAGGCAACTGAAATTGCCTCTCCCTCTAGGCTTTTAACCTGAAGCATTAGTTGTTTTTCTTGAATTAGTTCCTTGAGCAAAGAAGTACAAATAGTGCACCTAAGTGTACAATCACGAGCATTCCAGTGGTCGTTCGTACAGCAACTGCTAAGGTGTGATTCCTTTTTCCCGAATACTCCCAGCATTCGATCCTGGATCATTCGTGACTTGGCAAGATCCCAAAGGTTTAGCAAGCTTGGTTGCTTGTTTACCCTTTTTCCTTGGGTTAGGGTTTATACCCTGTTGACCCCAAATTGTCACTACCTTAGGTTTCCTTATACTATAGTCAAATAGATCCTGGACAACCTCGTCGTCCTAACTTGGTTGGTCAATTTGCTTCTTGGCAATTCACCACTGCCCTAAGCTTGAAAATTTAGCTCCCAAGAGGGAGTGTTGTAGTAGGGCAACTACTCAATTCTTAGAGAAACTAATTTGTAATTAGAACTCACCAATCTTGGTCTAAAGTGTAGCAGTACTATCTTGTGATTTAGTCGCAAGAGCATATGACCTTGTAGGCTTGTTGCATGAGATAGGTGTCAGTACCTAACTTGAGGGATTATATCTCTCATCATACGGTATTTCTTGATCAAGAATACCTTTGATCAAGATATAGGGTTTGGGAGTCCCATTGACCCAATCCAAAACCCTAATCATACTAGGCTACTAAATGATTTGGCCCTAGGGTCCCTAAATTCCTTGCGAAAGTCTAGCTTTAGTCATTTGATCCTTAGGGTGAGAACCCTAGATCATTCTTGCATGGGCGTTTAGATAACCCTAACATTCGTGAATGCGGGTTGAACTTTTAAGATCAAAAATATTAAATCGGCATCCTAAGTGCGATACTAAGCAGAATTTTAACATAACTTAACCTAACCTAGCACATTGAGGTGATCATCGTACGCTAACTATTCACGCCTTTATGAATCTCATGTGAGTTACTCAATTACGTGCGATTTACTTAATTGATCTAACTATCTTACAAATAAAGATGATCCTTCCTTTAGAGATGCAAATACTTCCCTCTAAAATTTGCAAGAACTTTCCTTAAAAGATGAAAGTAACTGCAAGATGCATGCGATGTATCATTCCATGCGAATATGCAATTTCAAGACCATAGGCCTTTTGCCTTTATGCAACTATAGGATCTACAATGATCTTTCTTTTTCTTGCCCTATACGATATTGATTGACATTCAAAACTATTTCTTATAAACCCTACGTTTATGCATCGAATTCAAAGCTTTTGTATTTTTAATGAAGATGCATCCTTTCCCAATTGCAAATTTTTGATAAAAGAACTCTATGTATGGATGCATCATTCTTTCATGACCAAATGCCAATGAATACATCATTGATTTAATCCTTCCTTTATCACTTAACTCAATCTAAAGTGTAACTATCGTTGCATGCGAATTGCATACTATATGTTTTTTTTTTGTCAAAGTTCATAATCATTTTCCTTTCATTGCAACTATTTAGTAATCATTAAATGACATTCTATAATCATCCTATATATGAGTCACAACCAGGTATTTATTACATAAGTGCATAATGTGCTATATGCCCTATCCTTTGCATGATGCAACAAGGACGCCTTTGCACAATTGCATCTTTTATCTTATGCATCATATGTTCAAAAATGCGACTACCCTTGACCATGGAAGTGCAAGCAATGCAAGTACCTTGTCATGCAGCTGAACTTTTTAAATCGAAACAAATATATAATTTTTCCAATGCATTTAAGTTTCTCTATGTGAATTAAAATATGTTTTATGCATCCTTTCCATGCAAAGATATTTTTCGGAACCTGGGCATTTAGTATCAGGGCGTTGTCCATTCTCGTGCTTGGGGTGGAAGCTCCCGCGTATGCTCCTGTCGATTTTTGCTTAGGAGCCATTGACGAAATTAATATAGACTCAGCGTCTCTCCCTTGGCTCCCTTATGAGTTATGAATTACTAGCAGCCTGAAATCTCCTTCGCAGCACAGGAATTAAGCCTTGTAGAACACGATTTAGGAATCCCAGAAGCCATGGGTGAACTTGGTCTAGAGGAGCTTCAATAGAAGCTTCTTCAAGCTTCTGATTTTTCTGAGATGATGTGAGGATGATGACGAATGGGATAATGATGGTGAGGATGATGATGATGAATCGTGTGAGGAAGAGGAAGATGATGGCGACGGCAATAGCCTGGCGGTGATGGCGGCAATTTGGCGGTGTGGGTAGCAGAGCTGACAGTGCTTGCGGCAGCTCGACGGCATGGCGGCAAGCCCAAATGATGCTCCCCTTCAAGTTTGGGAGGGGGGGTCATATAAGGTGGAGGTGGGGGGGTTGTGGGGGTGGCCACATAGGTGGTAGTCGCATGCTCTCCTCCCTATGCCCCTCCATAAGCTCATACACACTCTCTCTCTCCCCGCCATGCAACGGGTAAAGGAGAGGGAGTTTATAAAAAAAATTTGCAATTATTCATTATCCTTTTTCTTGGGGGGGAGTTCCTACGGTGGTTTGCGGTTTTGTGAGCCGCGGTTTCATATGCACAACGTGGGGGATGGTATTGTTAATACACGAGGATGGAGCGCTTAGGCTAGAGTTTATTGTTGCGGGAGATTACTTCAAATTGCTTTTGTGTAGGATCTAGGGTCTTATAATATTTTGTTGTAGAAATATTACATTTTCTCCCCCTTAGAGGAATCAAGATGTCCTCATCTCGAGAAGATCTGGGGGTATTGTTGGGTGAGAATACGTTCATCCATCTAGGTGGCATCCTCTTCGGGATAATCTTTCCACTCGATGAGGTATTCTCTCAAGGTCCTAGATCTCAATTGCCTCTCCCTAACATCTAGGATTGTGTTAGGTCGTAGCTCAAGGACTCCTTGGCTAGGCATTACAATTTGTCGATCATCAAGCACATGACTAGGGTTAGGCACATACTTTTTCAATAGGCTGACATGGAGTACATTATGAACTTTTAGGTTTTCAGGGAGTTGAAGTTTGTAAGCATTAGGCCCTAGGCACTTGAGAATCTTGTAGGGTCCACAATACCTTGGACTTAGCTTTTTGCACTCACCCAAGTATAGGGAACTCTTCTTGGGACGTACGCGAATGAAGACCATATCACCTTCAACAAAGGATCTGTCTTGCCATTTCAAGTCCACATAAGCCTTCTGTCTGTCCTTGGTGGCTTGGATGTCTTGTCTTATTGATTTGATTTGATCGTCCATGTCTTCCAGTATCTGCTTTGAAGCTTCAACCCTTAATGTTGGATCCGAAAAGCTCAAAGGAGTACGAAAATCATGCCCATACAATGCTTGAAAAGGGGTCATCTGAATGCTTTGTTGGTAAGAAGCATTGTAGGCAAACTCAACCAGTGGAAAATATTGAATCCACTTTTTGGGTTCGCGACAGCAGTGTGCCCTAAGCATATCTTCAATGACTTGGTTGACTCATTCCGTTTGACCACTAGTTTGGGGATGGTAAGCTATACTGAAACAGAGTTGAGTCCCCATGGCCTCAAAGATAGCCCTCCAAAAGTGTGATGTGAAGAGGGAGTCACGATCACTAATGATTCTTTTGGGTAACCCATGCAGTTTGAATATTTTCTTGATGAATAACCTTGCGATGTCTGAGGCTTTATAGTTTGTCTTGACAGGGATAAGATGTGCAACCTTGGTGAGTATGTCTACCACGACCATAATAGAGTTGTATCCTCCCTAAACCTGGGGTAGGCCAACAACAAAGTCCATACTAATGAATTCTCATTTCATTTGGGAAATGTCAAGTGGTTGCAATTTCCCTGGCATTTTGACATGTTCGGCCTTAATGCGTTGACAAGACAAACATTCCGTGACATATTTGAGAACGTCACCTTTGAGCCTATCCCAATAATAGCTCTTCCTAACTGCATTAAGGGTCTTGGCATAGCCAAGATGTCCTAAGAAAGGGGAGTCATGGGCTTCCCAAAGTATCTTCTGCTTGAGTGATTGGCTTGCCAGGATACATAATCTTGTCCTAAAGTAGACAAGTCCACTATTGATAGAGAATTCTTGATACTTCGTTTCTAGCTTTGGGTCTTGATCTTTGATGGGGATCTCCCTAAGCAATTTCTGATAGGTTGGGTCATGACATGCCTCTTCTCTAGCTAGCTCAAGAATTGGGTTGTTTGGCATGGATATCTTTGTGGCTAGAGATCTTGCTATTGATGGATCTTACTAAATCAGAGAATTTAGAAATGCCTTGTGATGACTGAGTGCATCGACAACTACATTCTCCTTTCCAGGCCGGTATTTGATTTCAAAATCATATTCTTCTAGTACTTTGATCCATCAACGTTGCCTCATATTGAGCTCATTCTAGGTGAATATCCATTTAAGATTCTTGTGATCCATCACTAAGGCAAATTTGTTACCCAGCAAGTAGTGTCTCCAAAGTTTGAGAGCATGGATGACAACCAACAGCTCCAGATCGTGGGTAGCATAATTCCTTTCATGGCTCTTCAGTTTCCTTGAAGAGTATGCTACGGGATGACCTTCTTGTATAAGCACACATCCTAAGGCAAGTGCGCTGGCATTAGTTATCAGTTCAAACTCCTTACTAAGATCATGAAGTTTCAGGATGGGTGTTGATACCAAGCTTTGCTTTATTTTGTCAAAGCTGGCATGTTCAGCATGTGACCATACAATTGATACTTGCTTCTTTAATAGATTAGTCAGAGGCGTTGCAATCAAAGCATAGTTTTTGATAAAGACCCTCTACCATCCTGTCAATCCAAGAAAACTACATATTTCTTTGACAGAAGTTGGTATTGGCCATTCCAGAATGTCCTTGACCTTGGCCGGATCCACTTAAATTCCTTCCGCTAATACAATGAATCCCAAATATTCAATCTGTCGCTTGAAAAATACACACTTCTTCTTCTTGGCATAAAGCTTGTGTGCTCTCATTGTTTCAAGAACAATGCGAAGCTAGGGTTCATGATCTTTTTCTTGCATGGAGTAGACTAGGGTATCGTCAAAGAAGACGAGTATGAAGTCATCAAGATAGGGCCTAAAGATATCTTGCATTAACCTATTGAAGGTAGCAGGAACATTTGTCAGCCCGAATGACATGACTAGGAATTCAAAGTGTCCATACCTTGTGTGCTGAATGTGATCTTCAGGATATCTTCTTCCTTGATCCTTATCTGATAATATCCAGACCTGAGATCTATCTTAGAGAAGATCTTTGCACCTTGAAGATGGCCAAGAAGTTCATCTATTCTTGAGATGGGGTATTTGTTTTTAATGGTCGATTGATTCAACCCTCTATAGTCAATGCATAGCCGAAGCATTCCATCTTTCTTCTTCTAGAATAGCACTGGAGCTCCCCATGGCAAACTGCTAGGACGGATGTAGCCTTGGTCTAAGAGTTGCTTGAGTTGCTCCTTCAGTTCAATAGCTTCCGAGATGGACATCCTATATGGTCTCTTTGCGACTAGTGCAGCTCCTGGCGCCAGTTTGATTTCATGATCGACTTCCCTTTGAGGAGGAAGTTCTGTCAGCTCTTCAAGAAATACGTCCGCGTATTCCCTTAACCATAAAGGTTCTTCCCCAGATTCCTGATTCTGATCTAGCTTATTTTGTTTAATTAGATAGACAGGTAGCCTCTTTCTAACTCCTTTTATTATCCGTGTTTTTTGGCTTACCAGCCTCTCCTTGAGGTCTAACTAGTTCCCCTTCAAAATTTCGGAAGGAGACTTGGCCCTTACCATAGTGTATGTGGGCATCATTGGGTATTAGCCAATCCATTCCGATCAAACATTTGTGGACACCTAGGTTCATTACCTTGAATCTGACCGAAGTCGACCTTCCACCCAGTAGGAATTTTACCTTAGCAGTTTGCCTAGTACAAGAGACCTCTCGACCATTTGCTAATTCCACAAGTAAGGTAGGTGCATCTATTGTGGATATTTCTAATCTTTTTGCACAGACTGGTGAAATGAAGGAATGTGTATTGCCACAATTAATCAAGGTTTTGAAGCTTTTACCTTGATAATCCGATGGAGTTTGAATCACCGAGAATTGGTGATTCGGGCCTTTCTTGTGAAGAGCAGCATGAACCGTTGCCCTCTCAATGTCAGCTTCCATGGATGGATCTTCTTCATCACCCAGCTCCTTGTTGACAACACTGGAGGTTCTCCCTCTGGCCATGACGGTGGCTCCTTGGCCATGGATGGCTCCTTGGAATGGCCCTTGGCATTGTCCTCTGCTAAGCTTGGAACACTGCCTTTTGAAGTGTCCAGGCTCGTTGCAATGGAAGCAACGGAGATTGCGGCCATTATCTTGTGTAGGAACGAAGTTGTTGACAGTGTTGGCCCTAGCTTTCTTCCTTTGTCCCTGATTTTGGCCCTGTGCTCTCTTAGCCTGAGACCTATACATTCCCTTATTCTGATCCCTGTAAGACCAAGTCCTATTGTTCCTTGGCTTGGTCGGCACCTCCTATATTATTAGTGCAGCTCGAATGAGTGCATCTTGTAGGTCCATTGGGCGCATTGATTCAAAGCGGGCGTTTATGGGTGGATTTAGCCCAGCACAAAACTTTGACACCTATTGTGTCATATCCATTTGTGGCGCGTATTTTAAGAGAGAGACGAACTTTGAATAATATGCGGCAAGGGATAGTCCAAGCTGCTTCAGTTCACAGAATTCATTCATCTTCTGTGTGCGGTAGGCAGGTGGCAGATACCTCCCTCGCACAGCTTTTTTAAGCTTCTCCCAAGTGACTGTCCCTTCCGAGATCCCTTGGTCTCTGCACCATTGTTTCCACCAAAGTCTTGCTTCGCCGATAAGCTTCAATTTGGCGAGCATAGCTTGGTTAGCGGGTGCATTTCCTGTTGCCTCAAAATAGTCCTCCATGGACTCGATCCAGACCTCAACGTCAGTTTGGACAGTCCTTCCCTTACCATCGAATTCAGGTGGCTTGATTTGTTTGAGAAGGAACTTCTTCTCTTGAATTACAGATGTACTTAGTGTAGGGGTCAGACTAGGAATCATCACTTGGGGTTGCGCCTGGATAATAAGATCCTTTATGTTAAAACTTACCAAACGTTTCTCACATTACATTAATATGCCCAGTACAACTTTTAGCCAAGTGACCTAATCACTTAACTCCTATACCAACACTTACAGCCATGCCAGACAGTGATAAAAATCTTTATTCATTCATGAGGGCATATCCCTTTTGGATACATTTATTTTGGGAAAGTAGAACAAGCTGATTGGCACATCAATTTGGGGAAAATAGGATTGTGTTACATTCGGTTACGGGGACTGAGTAATAATATGGAGAGGGGTCATGGATTTTCAGGAATTGATAGGTCAGAGGAAGCTTGGGGTATCCCTTCCTTTGATACCCGTTCTTCTCATAATGTCCTAGCAGAGATCACTCGAGTCACTTCTTCGTACACATACTTGTTCTGCTTGACTTTTCGACATCCGACATGTACGGTTGCATTTGCGTGAGCATCAACAAAGATGAACAGCTTCATGATCTTTAAATCCTCCATCCACTTGATTCTCTTCAAGTTGGTCTGAAGGTAGGTAAGTCGGTGGACTACTATGTAATATATTCTTGATTCACCCGTCCATCTCCGTTCCACGTATAGGGGTGAAGGATTGTAGATGCGATCTAGAATATTCATCATGCCTAGCCTCCCTCGATAATCCGAAGCACGCATTGCAATCATAAACATAACCTGGAATACCAAGAAATTGTTCCATGCTTCGCGACTCTGCAGCCCAACATCCATAAGTAAGTAAGGGAATGTTCATAACGGCAACATTGCTCTACTTTCCCCCATTAAGTTCCCTTGTAAATATTAGATCCCGTTGGTTCGCTCTAATACCAATTGTAACGTGTCCCCCTATCCACTTGTAGGACACGTCTTAGCAGCCCATCGGGAAGAGAGTCTAGAAAGCACCACGGGGCACTCACAAGGAATGTCACAAGGTTTGTGATCAAGGTCTTCCCGAGTTTGCCACGAAGCGGAAGTAACCGGCCGTTCCCACTTAGGACCGACCTAAATCAAGGTTTTCCTAATACTCAAGTTTCTAGGAAGTAGCTAACGTCGAGCCCTAGACGAATCACTTTGTGCAGAAACATTAGGGTCGAAGCGAATTTGTACTGCACTTGGTTCAAGGAGAATGGGAAACGAGAGGGATGGAAAGCTCGACCTCTCTGCCCGTAAGGCATAGTCCCATTCCGTTCCCTTAAAACAACATAAATCGGGACTCTAACTCTATTGATTCTAGGTCATCGCTACTTCGCTATCAATTCCTTCGAGAAAAGTTCCTGGCTAATCGGGACCACCCTTCCTTAGGACAGACCCAGAGTCACGTCCACTGCACTTTCCCCAGGTTGCTTGGTTATCTAATTACCTATCACATTTAGTTTAACATGCAAAAATAGCTTCCTTAATTAACCAATTAAACACTGGTTCCTTCACATAACTTAGGCACTGACATAGAAAAACGATGTCAAACAAGTTCCTTTTTCAACATTTGATCTTTATTTATCATAGTCTTTGAAATACATCAAATATCCTACTCGAAGACTATCACAGCAATCCTTAGGATTGCTACTCCAAGCTCCGCCTGTTGACTAGTATGCGGGCCTCGAGATCCCATCTCCAGTCACGTTGGCCTCTTGTGCAGGATTCAAAGGCAGGAAATTTACAGCCAGAGCCTCCCCTGGCACGCAAGCGTCCTCCTGTACCAATCAGCACCCATCGAGAGACCTCTCGTGGCTGGTTCAGTTCACGTACTTGGCTTGGCTAACAACCCCCTTGGATAGGGTTAGGAAGATAGTCGGAGGTAACTCAAAATGCCTCTCCCTCCAGGCTTTTAACCTGAAGCATTAGTTGTTTTTCTTGAATTAGTTCCTTGAGCAAAGAAGTACAAATAGTGCATTTAAGTGTACAATCATGAGCATTCCAGTGGTTGTTTGTACGGCCAATTGCTAAGGTGTGATTCCTTTTCCCCGAATACTCCCAGCATTCGATCCTGGATCATTCACGACTTGGCAATATCCCAAAGGTTTAGCAAGCTGGGTTGCTTGCTTACCCTTTTTCCTTGGGTTAGGGTTTATACCCTGCTGACCCCAAATTGTCACTACCTTAGGTTTCCTTGTATTATAGTCAAATAGATCCTGGAAAACCCTGTCATCCTAACTTGGTTGGTCAATTTGCTTCTTGGCAATTCACCAATGCCCTAAGCTTGACAATTCAGCTCCCAAGAGGGAGTGTTGTAGTAGGGCAACTACTCAATTCTTAGAGAAAATAATTTGTAATTAGAACTCGCCAATCTTGGTCTAAAGTGTAGCAGTACTATCTTGTGATTTAGTCGCAAGAGCATATGACCTTCCAGGCTTGTTGCACGAGATAGGTGTTAGTACCTAACTTGAGGGATTATATCTCTCATCATACAGTATTTCTTGATCAAGAATACCTTTGATCAAGATATAGGGTTTGGGAGTCCCATTGACCCAATCCAAAACCCTAATCCTACTAGGCTGTTAAATGATTTGGCCCTAGGGTCCCTAAATTCCTTGCGAAAGTCTAGCTTTTGGTCATGTGATCCTTAGGGTGAGAACCCTAGATCATTCTTGCACGGGCGTTTAGATAACCTTAACATTTCATGAATGTGGGTTGAACTTTTAAGATCAAAAATATTAAATCGGCATCCTAAGTGCGATACTAAGCAGAATTTTAACATAACTTAACCTAACCTAGCACATTGAGGTGATCGTCGTACGGTAACTATTCACGCCTTTATGAATCTCATGTGAGTTACTCAATTACATGAGATTTACTTAATTGATCTAACTATCTTACGAATAAAGATGATCCTTCCTTTAGAGATACAAATACTTCCCTCTAAAATTTGCAAGAACTTTCCTTAAAAGATGAAAGTAACTGCAAGATGCATGAGATGTATCATCCCATGAGAATATGCAATTTCAAGACCATAGGCCTTTTGCCTTTATGCAACTATAGGATCTACAATGATATTTCTTTTCCTTGCCCTATACGATATTGATTGACATTCAAAACTATTTCTTATAAACCCTACGTTTATGCATCGAATTCAAAGCTTTTGTATTTTAATGAAGATGCATCCTTTCCCAATTGCAAATTTTTGATAAAAGAACTCTATGCATGGATGCATCATTCTTTCATGACCAAATGCCAATGAATACATCATTGATTTAATCCTTCCTTTATCACTTAACTCAACCTAAAGTGTAACTATCATTGCATGTGAATTGCATACTATATGTTTTTTTTTTTGTCAAAGTTCATAATCCTTTTCCTTTCATTGCAACTATTTAGTCATCATTAAATGACCTTCTACAATCATCCTATATATGAGTCACAACCAGGTGTTTATTACATAAGTGCATCATGTGCTATATGCTCTATCCTTTGCGTGATGCAACAAGGACGCCTTTGCATAATTGCATCTTTTATCTTATGCATCATATGTTCAAAAATGCGACTACCCTTGACCATGGAAGTGCAACCAATGCAAGTACCTCGTCATGCAACTAAACTTTTTAAATCGAAACAAGTATATAAAATTTTCAATGCATTTTTCTCTATGTGAATTAAAACATGTTTTATGCATCCTTCCCATGCGAAGATATTTTTCGGAACCTAGGCATTTAGTATTGGGGCGTTGTCCACTCTCGTGCTTGGGGTGGAAGCTCCCGCATGTGCTCCTGTCGATTTTTGCTTAGGAGCCATTAACGAAATTAATATCGACTCAGAAACTCTCCCTTGGCTCCCTTACGAGTTCCAAATTACTAGCAGCCCAGAATCTCCTTCGCAGCGTAGGAATTAAGCCCTGCAGACGACGATCTAGGAATCCTAGAAGCCGCGCGTGAACTTGGTCTAGAGGAGCTTCAATAGAAGCTTCTGATTTTTCTGAGATGACGTGAGGATGATGACGAGTGGGATAATGATGGTGAGGATGATGATGATGAATCGTGTGAGGAAGAGGAAGATGATGGCAACGACAGCAGCCTGGCGGTGATGGCGGCAATTTGGCGGCGTGGGCAGCACAGCTGACACCGCTGGCGGCAGCTCGACGGCATGGCGGCAGGCCCAGATGATGCTCCCCTTCAAGTTTGGGAGGTGGGGTCATATAAGGGGGAGGTGGGAAGGGGGGGTGTGGGGGTGGCCACACAGGTGGCAGTCGCATGCTCTCCTCCCCATGCCCCTCCATAAGCTCATACACACACTCTCTCTCCCCGCCATGCAACGGGTGAAGGAGAGGGAGTTTATTAAAAAAATTGCAATTATTCATTATCATTTTTCTTGGGGGGAGTTCCTACGATGGTTTGCGGTTTTGTGAGCCATGGTTTCATATGCACAACGCGGGAGATGATATTGTTAATACACAAGGATGGAGCACTTAGGCCAGAGTTTCTTGTTGCGGGAGATTACTTCAAATTGCTTTTGCGTGGGATCTAGGGTCTTATAATATTTTTTTGTAGAAATATTATAGATATATACATATGAGAAGAGGTAGCCCTTAGATTTGCAAATGAGAATTAGTTTTGCTGAAGGTGCCAAGTCTTGGTATTCTACTTTGAAGGATGGATCTAGTAACAAGCTTGCTCACAGATTTTATGGACCATATAGGATCTTGAAGCGCATTGGAGACTTGGCATATAGATTGGAACTACCCTCTTCCAATAAGATTCATAATGTATTCCATGTTAGTTAGCTCAAGCCTTTCTATGGTGCTCCTGTTGAGATTGTTGATGAACTGCCACCTATTGATGAAGAAGGTCTTGTTCAGTACATCCCTAAGGCTATTGTAGGTCAGTGTGAGAAGAAGCTTTACTCTTACTCTATCATTGAATATTTAAGTAAATGGAGAGATTTTCCACCTAAGGAAGCTTCTTGGAGGCTGATTCTATACTCTATGAGTTTCCTTACCTACGGGACACATTGGTGGTGGTTGAAGCATATTGACTATGGAGCTAGTTATGGTGCAGAAGACGTGGTTGTGACAAAAAAATATTTTAGAACAGTTTTCATTCTATCCAATTTTTAGAATTATGCCATCTCCACAGGGTCAAAACACTCTTCAAGAGCTATGTTTTAACATGTGGCATGCTTCATTTGGATACTTCTACCAGAAGTCATGGCAGATATGGTTGGGCAGGTTCTATTCTTACAACAAGTTGTCTACTTCATTTTGAGTCCATCATTTGAAGATTTTAAGACTCCAAATACTTTTGAAGCACTCCTGATCATGTTTGTAGCTGAGGCTTACTTTCATTCCTTCATTTCAGTCCATATGTTATTACTCTTTCATTCATTTCTCTACTTGTATAGCTAAAAACAAAGTAGTACTCTGTTCCATCCATCCTTTTCTAACTTTTATAAGTTTTTTTAAAAGGGAAAAAAACCTTTGGGACAAGATGGATTGTATGTCGTTGGGAAGAATAGATATTTAGTGTAGAAATAATAGTAATACCACATCACACTAACATAGATACATAAGGGAGAGACATATACATTGTGCTTTGCTAACAATTCCTACATTGCAAGGCAAGCAACTTCCTTTAGTGCAATAATGCAAGAGAAAGCACCTACCTACAACTCCCACCACAAACCACATAGTGAATCACAAGGCTCTATCTCACCAACAAGAGAAAAACACATGACCAATTTGAAGTTACTGAGGAAGCAATGATATCAACAACACATATCAATTTTGAAGGCACTCAAAAGTGCAATGAAACACACTGTATTGCCATCCCAAAGCCCCCATTTCAGTGGGGTGCTTCATGAAATCTATAAATAAACAATGGCACATGTTTGCTCTTAGTTTCTTACATGATGAGGCAAACAAGGATTTTGTTAGGGAGTTCTTCCAAGTCAATTATATCCTTCCTATCCGTGCACACCATGTTATTATCATGCCTAGGGATATGAACTTCCTTAGACTATTATGTTTTAGATATGATAAAGCTCTTGTATCAAACGAGTTGACATGCAAGAGGATTCAATCAAAGCGTTATGTATGGTGGCTTGCTACATTTGAATTTCCTAAGGAAATATTTGAGGTGCATAAGTATTCCAAACATCATTAATAACCAAGAACGTGGTATGGTGAACACTTATTTGAATGGAACCTTGTAGGAAACTTGAAGACTCTAAAATGCATATGTGAAATATCCAATGGTGCAAATGCAAGATTTCCATGCCTACACTACTTAACAAAGAGTGAATGGATGGAAAGAAAAAACTAGTAAATAGTAATAAATGCTACACCAATGCACGATAAAGAAGATCCCACATGGAAGCATATCTTCAACATTCCATTGGTCATGTTTATATTTGTTCCTTTTATGCTTTGGTTAGGATTATGGGGACAATTGTGTGTGAAAATATTTTCTTTGCTTACAAAATGCAACCGGAGAAGAAAGCCATTGCAACATGCAAGAATGTGGAGTGAGTGCTATTACAGATTGGGCTACATAAACATCAACTAATGATTGAAAAGGATAAGAAAAAATCTAAAAGATCTTGTAGCTTGCCAAGAAATCTTGCTTTGGAGGAGCAGAGGCTAGAAGTTTCTTTCAGGACTTGTAGATAAGGAAGGGAATGTTATAATTTGCATGCTACAAGACTACAATGGGTGGAAAGAATTGTGTGATATGGTTCTTGATTAAAGTAATGGAAGAAAAACAAGGCTAGAAAAAGCCAAGGTTTGGACTTCTCTCAATAAATTTTCTAACTTTCTCTAAAAGATAGATCTGAGGATGAAGATAGGAAAAACTTTATTGAGGATGTATTGAGTTTCTACAAAAACACGGTGCATGCATGGGGTAAAAGTCTCACACATATTACGTGGTATATACTAAGTCAAACTTTTTAGAAGGATAAGAGTTATATAACTTATTTTGAGTATTTTTATTCATGTGTGACCTATGTCTTTGTAGCATATCCCTAAAGTTCTTGGACTATACTTTGCAAAAAAGGTAAGCATCAAAGTTTAGTCCACATAAGGGATGAAAATTTCACATTATACAGCACACATTGCACACTGAACAAAAATCGGTCCTAGTGGAGAGTTGAATGGCAGTAATTCAATGATCCAATGCTAAAGATAACCATGCTAAGTGGCTAGAAACAAGACTTTGAGAAGGCAAAAAAATGAGTGGGTGAAAGTATATATAGGTGGTCTAGCTTTAGTGCTAAAAAGTTAAAAATTTATGGGCTTAAAAAGTGGATAGTTTAGGCATTTGACATATTATGAATTGTGGTCACTCAAAATACAAGTTTTTTAAAAAGGCTTATATTTTAAATGTGTATGAAAAGAAAGGCCAATATGTTTAATAAATACTTCAAGTACATATGCCATAATGAGTGCAAATATCTCTAATAAGTTACACACACACACACACACACACTCTCTCTCTCTCTCTCTCTCTCTCTCTCTCTCTCTCTCTCTCTCTCTCTCTCTCTCTCTCTCTCTCTCTCTCTCTCTCTTTGTGTCTCTCCTTAATAAGTGGTATGATCTTTCAATATTCTCACTGTTATAAGATCCGAGATACACGTTCGACCTTCTTATATACTTACAAGATATATGTTGAATATTATGCTGGCGCAAAGAGAGAACAGATGAAAGAAAAGAAAGATGTAGAGAGAGAGAGAGAGAGAGAGAGAGAGAGAGAGAGATTGACAACACACTTGGGACTGGAAGATGGGCCAGTCTCCCTCCCTCCTTGTGGAGTTATATTATTAACAAAGAGCAAGCTCCTCTGTTACACATAAACCAGGTTCTTAACTTGTAGATCTTGGGAACAAGATCACGATTCCTTGCACGGTATACAACTAGTTAACACTTGCACAACTTGGAAGTTGGCACCTTTTAATCCTTCTTGAGTCTCTCCTTCTCTCTTACACGATATGTGTAGGGCTCTCCTCTTGGAGCTTGATTTCAACAGAGCTTCTGCAGCACTTGTACCTTCTCTCTTACACAATATGTGTAGGGATCTCCTCTTGAAGCTTGATTTCAATAGAGCTTCCACAACACACTTCTCCTCTTGGATGCATGCAAAGTAATGCTTCCTTCACCACCTCCACACCCAAGAAGAGTCTCCCTTTTTATAGGCTCTAAGAGCTTCTCTTCTTGGAGAGAGACTTGAGTGCCAAGATTAGAAAGGTTGATCTTCATGCAAGATGTGGTTGTTCTAGGACCTACTCTACAACACAAATTTTGAAATATCTCTTTGTACATTACTCGGATGGAAAAAGTCCAACACAAAAGTTGTAGATCGACTTTCTATCGCAAGATATTTTAAAAATGGATTCACCATGTCTATTTTAAGAAAAGTAACTTTTTAAACTCTACTCTTAACTTATGGTCCATGCAACCACCTTGAGCCATAAATAAGGAGAGTTCATTAGATTGCCTTGGGCCTCAACCTTAAGATTGACTTCCCACAAAAGCTCGCGCCATCTTAGACCTTAGAAAGAGAAAATCGCTTCTCTCCTCACTTCTAAAGGATCATGTCTCTTGTCTTTCTTAGTGAGAGAATTACCTCTCTCATTTTTCTTACTGAAATAATTACTTCTCTTCTTAATTCATTAAGAGAGAAAAGACCTTAAACCTTGACTTGTAAGGGAGAGGATGACCCCAAATGAATGCAATGCTCATTACACACAAGTAAACATTCCCAAGTGTCCCCAGATGCACACATAACTACATATACACAATGCTAATGCACTTCATGTTCTTAGAACTAAATCCATCTTCATTTAGGTGCAACTCCTTGGTTCTTGTGTACACTCTTACACTTGGTAGACACTTCCTTCCCCCTTCATAACTTGTATTGTCTATACTAGATATCCCCGTTGTAGTGCTCTAATCACCCCATTAAGTGATGCACTAGGAATATTGGTCTCTAAATGGTCTCATGGCCATGCTAGATCATCATCAACACTTAAAGAAAAGTGAGTCATTAGTTTATTGATATAAATTTACTAAATAGAGAACGTGTAACAAGCAATCAATTTACACACACACACACACACACACACACACACACACACACACATCACCATTTATTAGAGCCAAAATTCTCTCTCTCTCTCTCTCTCTCTCTCTCTCAGCCAAAGCAACCCAATTTTAAGTAGGAGGTTGTCTCCTTTGCTCTATTTCGTGAGTGTTTTGGTTCCATGGTTGTGTAAAGCATGCAACTAGTATATGTATTGCTACATATATGTTCGAAGGTTTTGCATCACGTAGATTATGTGGACAAATGTATGTCTATAGAAATCATCATTTAGGCTATGAAAGGGTTGTTCTATAGTAATGTGTCAAGAGTATATAATAAATATCTATAAATATATATATTTTTTGTTATAAATATAACAAAGGTTGTCCAAATACAAGGTAAAATATTGATTATAAAAGCAGTCTAATCCAAGCGCTCTAATGTTATTGGTAAGTGGTAAAACACTAGTTTGAATTGATAGTACATGATACTACATTATGATGCTAAGATTGCTTTTAGGCCACTTTTAACGAGAAAATGAAGTACCATATAAAATACCACTTTTTACTAGTGTTTGATAGCTTAGTAGTAGTAAAATACCACTTTGTACTAGTGTTCTATAGCTTAGTAGTAGTAAAATACCACAGTCTAAACATTAAGAACCACACATGTGTTTTATTTTCAAATACACCTTAGATAAGCCAATGTTTTTAAAGCCTCTTTTTTGGGTTTAGGAGTAAGTCTTCTCAAGACAATACTAATTACACATTGTGAGTTGATAAGTGCAAGTATAAAAAACTCCATATTGGCTAGGATAGATGCGTCACTCCTCCCACTTTTGATCCCATGGATCAGGAGTAGGATCCTTACCACCTAATCAATATGCTCTTACCATGGTTATACCAATGGGAAGCCACCCTAGACTCCTTGCAATATACAAAGAGCATTCCCGTTGACAATCCCAAGGATCATTTGTCTACTATCATAAGACAATTAATGGAATATACTACGACACATGGATATCTTGTAATATAGTTCTATTAAGCTCTTTACATGTTTCTGCACTATTCCATGTTCATTGACATCTAAATTTTTAGAATTACTTTTGGATGGTTCCACACCACTTTTGAGTTGTTTGATGGCACTTTACAAGAGGTTATTGATTTTTTCCACTTTGAAGTGATATGTCACCACTTTTCAATGGTGCAACATTAATTCTAGATAGTATTGCATAACACAAATGTCGTATCATTGTACCCCTTTTGACCAATTTTCAATTATGAAAAAGAAAATTTTAGTGGTGCAAAACCACTTTTCAATGAATCAGAACTACTTCTTTGTGATTTAGCACCACCCTTTATTGGTGCAAAACCAGTTTTCAATAGTTCAGTATAAATCTTAGATGGTGCAACATGATTAGTTATTAGACTCAATCTACCATATCAATGTATCACTTTTGACCACTTTTCAGTGATTTAACACTTCTCATTGATTCAACACCACCCTTTAGTGATACTCCACTTTTCAATGGTTCCACACAAATATTAGATGGTGAACATCATGTTATTTAACAAAATTTTACAAAGTCAAGAATTTTTAGTGGTCCATCGAATGATGAAGAACTATAATGACCTAGCACAAATCTTGGATGGGATAACACCATTAGTTGTTTATCCAAATATTGCAAAATCAAGAGTAAGTTATAGGCTTTAAGGTGTGGTTCACTAAATGTTACGAATTCATTTTTCAATGGTGTAGAACTAGTTGCCTTTTAGTGACTAAGCATTATTTTTTACTGGTATAAAATCACTTTTTAATGGTTCACCACAAATCTTAAATAGATAATGCAAGTCCATTAGTTATTAAATTAGATGTTGCAAAGTAGGATTAGTTTTAGACTTTCAAGTTGAGAGTAAGATCCATAATTGATGCATAACTACTTTTTAGTAATCCAACACAAATCTTGGATGGAGCAATTACATTAGTTGTTAAATTGAATGTTGTAAAGTCAAGAGTAAGTTTAGGCTTTAAAGTTGAGAGTATATATAGATGTGATCCTAGTGGTGCAAAACCACTTTTCAGTAGTGTCGTCATCATAACCGGGGATTAATCTATTTAAACATATGTTTTAGGCTTTAAAATTGTGAGTACTTTTTTTAAAATATCTAATTCAATGAATGTTGTTGTGCATCATTTTAATGTGGTGATGTACCATTTCAAAGTGGTAAAATAGGATAGCAAAATTTTATTAAGATAAACAAGTCAAACAATGTTTTTAATCTTAAAGACTTGCATAGCAAGCTTTTGTGTATTATCTCATGGTTTCTAAAACACAAACTCAACTTACAATTCAAATGGCATGTTGTTAATATTATATAGGTACATGATCTTTTGTAATAGTCCCATTCAAATATTATTAAATACCTATTCCATTTCTACGTACCCTCCCCATACAATTCATATCTCAACATGACAAATTTTTTTCCCTCAACTACAGACGAATGCTTGGCCCGTCAAATTTCCTTTTCCCAAATCTCAAGCAAATTTTGTGGCTCATATTGACTTTACATGACCTTCCTTCCCCTCATAACAGCAAATGATGTAATTGAGGAAGAAATGAATAATATAAAGTTTAAACCTTATAAAGAATATTAAGTGAAAGTAATAGGAGGGGGTGGCCTATTCAGGCTGCCATCATATACTGATCCCCCCTTTGATTAATAATTCTTAAAAAAAAACTTTAATTGACTTATTACCCCCCCACCTCTCTAACCCACTGCCCCACCCTTCCGGCCCCTACATCAATCATTTGATGATCCCCCAATTCTAATATTATTATTGTTGTTGTTGTCATTGTCACTGTCGTCGTCGTCGTTGTTGTTAACACACTCTCTCCCCCCTTCCCCAGTTTATCAACTAACTAGCACTCCCTCTCTCTTGCCATTTTTCAATTTTTAATTAATAAATTAATAAAATTATGTTAGTATTCCCCTTTTGCACTCTGTCAGTTTGC
Source organism: Lygodium microphyllum (assembly GCF_053477565.2). NCBI lineage: Eukaryota > Viridiplantae > Streptophyta > Polypodiopsida > Schizaeales > Lygodiaceae > Lygodium > Lygodium microphyllum. Next base: position 132,732,440 of record NC_141150.1, on the reverse strand, counting down.
CACTTTCTCCTATTTTTTGTTCACACACACACACACACACACACACACACACACACACATTTAATAAAAAACAATCTCTCTCTCTCTCTCTCTCTCTCTCTCTCTCTCTCTCTCTCTCTCTCTCTCTCTCTCTCTCTCTCTCTCTCTCTCTCTCTCTCTCTCTCTCTCTCTCTCTCTCTCTCTCTCTCTCTCCCTCTCCCTCCCTCCCTCCCTCCCTCCCTCCCTCCCTCCCTCCCTCTCTCTCTCTCTCTCTCTCTCTCTCTCTCTCTCTCTCTCTCTCTCTCTCTCTCTCTCTCTCATTTTATCCCCTTTTTTATTTTTTTAGAACAAAAAAATGAGAAAAGAAGAGAGTATAACACTAACTCTGCCCCTCCCCTTGATATTTTTTTGGAGACAAAAATGTGAGTTTAACATCGACTCTTCTCCTCTCTTGTGATAGAAAATAATAATAATTGTACTCCCCCCCCTTTTGACTGACATGTCAATCTCTCCTCTCCCCAATTTTTGGGAATAAAGAATTGGAAATTCAAACAACTCTTCCTCTCTCCCATGGATTTAAAAATCCACAAATTTTCCTTGTGCCAATACATCCACCCTAAAAATATCAAGATATTTATCTACACATGGAAATTCTTGGTTAACACAAAAATTAAAACAATTTCTAGTCATATGAGATATCAATCCTCCCGTAAAAATCTTCTTTCCCCCTTGCCACCATAGGACACCTCAAAATCCCCTATCACAAAACTATTATATCCCTTCCTCTTCCCCCTTCAACTAAAATAGAAGGAAAAATGTGAAGAGTATCACATGAGAGACAAGCAATGACAAAACTATACCAATTAGAGAGAAGTAAATAAAATATCAAAAAGAGTTTATGAGAGTGATATATAAAAAGGGCAAAGTCAAATATTATTCCACCTCGCGCATCCCTAAGGTTAATGACCGCAACTTCTTCTCATCCATTCTCTTCTCTTATCCACCCTTTATTTTTATCTACCCATGATGCCTCCACGAAAGAAGCTTCACATGGTAGGACCATCCAATGAAGCAAGACCCTCACACATGGCCATCCCATTGAACAAAGTAGGACCTTTCCACTTGGCAGGTCCATCTTCAATGACTCTTAACATGGGAACAAGAATGACCAACTATAACAATGCATCAAATGCATGTAATTAGGTATTTTTAAATTATTATTTAGTTGTCATATTCTTGATTAGAAAAAGGAAAACAAATATACCTAAGTTATTTTAAATAATACAAGAAAATACAGCTACATCTCTAAAAATTAGTTTTCGATTCTCTTTTAGAAGATTTCTTTCGCAAATATATAATAAAAATACAGCAAAAATCATTGGACTAGTTTCAATGAATGATGACTAGAATAGATATTAGTTCTTTTTTTTTGTGAATTAATAATCAGATATATCAAATTAGTCATGGGTTGTGAATTAAAGAAAGGTTATCCATAAAGATTGTGTCAATAAATGTATTTAATCAAATAGCTGCCATATGTGGTCTTAATCATACATCCTTTCCAAGGCTTGCACGTACACAAGATATATGATTGATTTATGGTGTTAGTTGCAACCTTATGCGTGCCCTAATTTTGCATTACATCCATAATCATGAATGACCATGTCATATGGAATCCATGAGTGCAAATAGAAGTTTGCCTAATATTCACAACTAGAATCATACCTAACAAAAACAGACAAATAACAGTGTCCATCTACTAGTCAAAACAAAATTATTATTGAATCCTTACAAGCATAATTGATAAAAAGTCAAAATTATTTGCACATGACAAGGTACATACAATGGTAAAAGCATGTAACTCTATCTAATAGGATGCAATGATTTTATCTAAGAAATTGAGTATTGACATTTATGTTGGCTTATTGGGATCACTAAATTAGAAAAGTGAAGGCTTACAACAATGATATAGCTATTCTTTTTGCAATGTATAACTAAAACATACTCTAAGAAGGATTGATTAGTTACTACCTTGGGATTAAATTTGATTTGTTAAATATATAAAAAAATTATTTAAAAGTTTTATTTATGCCCAAACGACGTGTAGAATTGAGCAATTTGCGCTGCCCTAAGGGCAATAGTTGGGACTCAATTTGAGCCAGTTTTATTCCACTTATGAGCACCTAACCAACATCTAAACAAGAAGTTCCCATACAAAAGGTTTCCTCCTATTGGCAATATGAAACTAAGGGACTCCAATAAAAAAAGGGTAATTGCATAGTTGGTCCTATGATGGAGAAGAAATCTGTATGAGTATGATGTTTGGAGAATTGGGATCCCAAAAATTATGGGCTAGTTGTCACTCTAAAGAAGAGAGTTGACTTTTATACTTGGCTCTATGGGCAAAAATCTAGTGTAAACTTTACAAATATTAATACAAATGTTTTAAAAGAATCATCTTCATTGTTTTTGTGTTATTCTTTAAGAAGACGTGAAATGAACCCAATAACAAGGATAATTAAGAAATTTTCATATCGTGTTAGTATACTATGTTTAGAAAACTAAAGAAAACCATATTCAAATGGAATCATCTTTCCCCGATGGAAAACAATCGATAGATGGGTAGACTCGATAAGTTAGGTGCCTTTCAAATATGGACATTTTGGACAAGAGATGGACATGAACTTTGATGCTAACTTTTTCTAGGGTTTAGTCTTAGAAGTTGGTTAAACAGCATTTTAAGAGAATGAAGATGAGGTTTTGCCTTACAGAGGGGTAGAGTTCATCTCTCCCTCATCTCTCACTCACTACTATGAACCAAGTGTAGCGATTGACTTACTCTCAGTCTTAATAGATTACAAAGTGATCTTGATTGAGCACTAGAATATTGCTCAAGATTGTTAGGTCTTTAAAAATCTTCATGTCGATCCTCATGGATCGAGGCCAAGCACTTCACAACAAGGTAGACCTAGGGACACCTAGTCAAACAAAGTTTGATTATTCATGTGGGGTGTAGACAATGACAGCTAGAATATATATTGAATGAATACCAAGTGTTATCTTTTGAAAGAAACTGGAAAGAGATATTATTTTAGTGAGTTTGTGAAATAGTACCATGTCACATTTACTTAGATATAAAAGATATTGAGACTTGTATTTTTTAATCATTTCTTAACATAGAATCATAGTTTCTCATCTCAACTATTTCTCCAAGCTTTCATGGCTTCTCTCACATCTCTCTTATATTTCTAGTGTTTCTTCTCTCTTCTAATAATTCTTTCTCTCTCCTCTCTATGTTATACTCTTCTCTCTCTTCACTAGTTCTCTTCTTGACAAGGGGTATTGTAGCAATTGGTCTTTGATCTCATCTAGTCACATTCTAACTAAGACTTTTCCATTTAGATAATCGATCCAAGTTGCACCAATACATGTTGTATAACTCTTGAAGGGGACTACTGCAGAGACCCAAGGTCCTTCAAATGCGGAGGATAGCCTAGTCAAAGCTATTCCAAGATATGGAGGCAAAGTTGGAGGCAAGATAGACAAGATAACAAATCATCACCAAGATACATGCTATTTTCGAAGGTACGTTGGTTAAAGAAGAGGTCATATAGGAATTATTCAAGGTTAAAACTCTAGTTACTTTTTGCAAAAGGCTTTCTCTCTCTTCTTCTCACAAGCTCCCATACTACACAACCAAGAAAACTCTTTTCCTACTCAAAGGAAGAATGATCTCTCTCTCTCTCTTTCACCTTGGGGCATTCTCTAGAGTTTGCCTAACTAGTAGATAACACTTATGTCAATCATCAACATGAAGAAGATCATTAGTTCAGGCTCAAATATTGAGGCATATTTATCATTGGCCTTTGTGTCCTCTCTACTCCATTTCTAGCATCAAGCATCACATATGGATTTGTAAAGGCTTATTGATCCTTCACTACCTATTGCTCAAGGATTTATCCCTCTTTCTTCAACATTTCACTCTCACTCACACACACACACACACACTCTCTCTCTCTCTCTAACCCTAAGGTACAGTAGGGCATCCATAGACTTAGGCTTGGAGCTCTCATCTTCTTCAACATTTGTTATTCCTCGACCTTCAATACTCTTCTATAGTGGTTCTACTTCAACAATGGGACTAAGATTGCATACATTGAAGAGGACTCAATAATTCAAAGGCATTATGGAGCAACATTTTGGGAATTTCGTGCCTAGAGATCAAATTCCTCATTGGTAAAAAGCATTCATCAAAGGGGTTGAAGACTATGGAAGCTTCTCACTCGATCGCTAAGACCCGTGGACCACTTTAATGTTTCAAGTGTTTCAAGCCAAGTGCAATAGGGGAGTTTTGAGGTCTTGAAAATGCCTTTTAGGAGATAGAGGGAGTGTGCTCTAGACCAATAGGAGCAAAGCCTCCGTAACAGAAGTTCTATTTTAAAAGACACCAAAAATCATTTTACAAAGAGAGAGATATATATAAAATTACAACTTTGTGTTATCAATATCTATTTTTAGCCTCTTATATTTGTGATTATGAATTTTTTGCATTAATGCTATACAGTCCCCACCACTTTTATTTAATGATATATTTGGATTAATGATAATGATATGTTTAATCTAAATTCAAATTAATAAAGAGCTTGGCACGCATTTTTTTCCCTCCTTTCTTTTATCTCTCTCGTATTTTTCCCTCCTTTCTTGTGGTAGCTTAGTCCTCTCTCTCTCTCTCTCTCTCTCTCTCTCTCTCTCTCTCTCTCTCTCTCTCTCTCTCTCTCTCTCTCTCTCTCTCTCTCTCTCTCTTTGCCATAGATACAGAAAGGCGTCCAAGCTCCCAAATCACATCCATATCAATTTTTAATTGATTCCAAAAATATGAAAGATGGATTCTTACAATCATTAGCAAAGGCAGTTGGATTACCATGCAACATGCAAAACGTGAGAAAAGGCGAAGATATGAGAGCTTGTTCATCTCTGCTTGGAAGGGTAGAATTCGAGATTTCAAGCTTGGAGTAAATAAGAATAGAATAAAAGAGGTTCTGGTGCAACATGTGTTTATTATGCATAGAGAGCTATATTTGGAACCTGGAAGTCCAAATATTCCAATGCATAAACCAAATTGTAAGGATTTGATTCTTAAAGTCTTTCTTTTCTTGAACTTGGTTTAAGGTTTTCCATTATAACATTTGTTCATTTGTCTTGCAAATGTCTATCCCTCTAATCTTGAGGAATGGCAACTGATCGAGTCTATTGTTGATGTGATTGATGTGATGCATGGCTTGATTGGAGAAGAGGTGTACAAAGGTAGAAAGAAGATAGAGCTTGCAGAGAATGGAATATTCTTTTATGACATCCCCATACAGGGTAGCCAATGGGAATCAATATCTCCCCTTCCTTTGCCAGATTTTTCAAGCTTTGAGTAGCCTTTGCCAAGTCTAGCTATTAGTGAGGGCTATAGATGTAAAATATTTTCTGGGATACAGAGAGCATTAAAACCTAGTATCTCAAGTAGGCTAAGCAAAAGTACTTTGCTCATGCCTATTAATATATTTGTTGACTTATTTTGTAATGTTGAGATAAGAAAATCAAAGGCTATGCTTTCAGTGAAGAGACTAACATATGATCATGTTATACAATTTGTTGATGAGGGATCGGACACTAGGACAGAAGGAAAAATTATATGTAAGATAGATCAAGACTCTATACCTTGTAAATATATGATTGCTACTCAAAATTTCATCCTTAGCTTTTATTATAGTAGATGGCATTATGTTGGTGGTAGTTTGGTTGCTTTAGACCAAAATCTTGATAATTTTAGCAAAGATCCTATAGTGGATCTTGATATTTGGTACAATGAGGACATTATTGCAATCCTAAAGGTTAGATCACTATGTATGCTACATCAAGTGAGGATGGATTTACAGAATGAAGATATTGAACTACCATACTCATTTGTGTTTCAACTTAATAACAAATGAGTAAGTTTTTATATCATATTATATCCACTTAGGTGTATATTTGATTTCACTCCTTAATTAATAAACATTTGTAACATTTTTTTTTTTACAGATATCAATGAGGAGAGAGAAGAATATACAATACAAGGATATTTAAGAAAAAATCTCTTTAATATCAATATAAAATACATGTACAAATTTTTGTTAGCCATCTCCATGGCTTAAACACAAGGGCTTACAATCTAAGGCAAAGCTACTTTTTTTGAGAACTTTTCTTAGGAGAAGGGATATCCTTTCTAGGAGTCCTTTTGCCTATCTTTGATGCTTTGGTTGCCTTGGGTGTTGAATGCATAGCTTCACTTGCTGTAGTTGCATGCACCTCCTCTCCTTCAATGTCCAAGCTCCCACTATTGTCCATTCTTATTAGTTGTATACAATTGGCCATTATGTACTTTATGAGCTTTACTCTTATATACCAAACGTGCTCACTTGTATAGCAATCCCTTGTAAACTGTCATACATTTGTAAGAAAATATTTTTAGTTCATTATTATTTTTTACAATGGACTATTTTTCAATAAAACTTTATCTTAAAGTTTAGTATGCTTCACATTACCTTTATAAGTTTATCATCATTGAGATAAATAAATTGAACCAATCTTTTGGCATTTACAATTACTCTCCAGCCACAAGAGTGACTATCATCTTGATGAGGACACTTCAATCAACACTATAAAGTAAAACTATGAAACTTGTTTAAGGTAGTTTTTAGAATAAATTTTCTTAATATGTTCCAACCATATTAATCAAGACCTTACCACAACTTGTCTATATTGCATTGTTGCAAGTAAGCCAGAAGGCATGGGAGGCCTTTTCTCTAGCACTTCAATCAATCTTTTTACAACTCTGTATAAAAAATGCAATAAAATTTAAAATTATTACAAAAGAAATATCAAAATATTTAGATTATCTCCAACAAAAAGATCAAAATATCAAGGAGACCCTAGATTATATAACTTACAACTTGGCATTTCCATGGCTTCCTTTTATAGAATTGATGAGGAAACATTGCCTCTCCACACAGTATATTCCAATTAGGCTCCAATGAGAACTGAAAAAAAATATTTCAATAATCTAGCAAAACAATATCTCATAAAATCTAACAAAATATCAAATTACTTACTTTTCATTGTATGGGATTAGAAGAAACTCCAAAGATTCAAAGTCAATTGAATTGAACCAATGGTCAAAAGCACTTGCATCAAGCTCACTCCTCATCTAGTATGAGATGGTTTAGATCAAGAACCTCAAATTTTGTTGTATATCAAAGGGGAGCTCATGCATTACACACCTTAGCAAAGGAATGGAGATAGTAAGCATCAACATGAAAGTCTATTGCTAGAAAATATAGTGGGTAAAAACAAATTTTGGTATACTATTCGTCATCCTAACAAGAAGAATTGAGTCATTTATTTCTCTCACCTTATTCTTGAGAATTTGAACACAATCAGAGTCCAAAAATACCATATCAGATCTTTTGTTAATATCACCAGGCAAAAAGTAACAAACATTGCATCCCTAAGGGTCAACCCTTTCAAGAAGGGTAGATAACTCCTCTTCAAAAGATGGGAGTTATTCTACTTCCTTTTCTTCTTCCTTCTTTCTTTTATAATCTCTTCATTTATCTACATGCTCTTCTGTGGCCTTTTCCTCTTTCTCATATTGTCCTTCAACCTTCAAACCAGGATCATTTTTTTTCTTACTATATGGAGGCACATTTAAAATATTGAAAGCCTTCACATCAGAAATAGGGACTAGCTCAAGGACCTTTGAAAACCTGTATCTCAATCTCTTGAGAATTATCGTGTCTTTATTCATAAGCGTAAGCCTATATGCATGAGCAGCACAAATATAAGAATCTTTGGAAAACTCAATCAAAAAATATTATGTAGCCTCCTGAATATAGTTGAGAGCCGTCCTAGCCCATCTAAAATTGTGTAGACTATGCTTGTCACAAATTTCTCTAACAAACCTCTAAAGAGACAGCTTTGGAATTGCATTATTCAGAGCCTTCATTGCACTTCTAATCTCCTTAAGGTACCTCACATGTTGTGAGAACCTCCTTCTTGGCTTTGATTTCCTTGTAAGCTTGGAAGGCTTAGAGGACTGATGGATCTTTGAAGCAAGACCTCTAAGATCAGCTTTTTGCTACTTGGATAGTTATGGACATCTAAAACCTCTTAGATTCTTGTTTCTAATCAAGAATTAAAGTATCGTTTGGAGTTTGGATTGATCTTGAGCCTTAATTGAAGGTATTGGTTCAGATCTATGGAGATTTGATTACTTTTCAATCACTACAAGGAATAGTGGTTCAAGATTGGAATTCTTGAAGTTATTTGAAGACTTCAAGTGGATTTATATTTAGTGGAAGGCTTATATGGAGTTTACATAAACTATTGTGAAGGCATTTGGTCCATTTTAGCATACTACAACAATCCCAAGCATTAAACACGGTATCATCTACTCTTTTCTAATCTCTCCGCTTTCAATTGTTGAAGCATAGCCAATTCTGAAGGAGAGGTTGAATTGGGTATGTCCTCTTTATTTGATTGAAATTTTAGTCTACTTATGCTAAAATTTAGCACCCATTCATTGTGGATTGAATCTCTATCATGGTATGATTGATAATTTAGCCCTTCAACTTGATTTTTATTATTTAATATCTATCATAATTGAAACATACATATTTGTACATCACCTATACTGCTTAGGAGTAAGATTGGACTGAATGAGAAAATACTTTAGGACCCTATGATCACTTTGAACTCTAAATCGGCTACCATACAAATAATGGTGTCATTTCTTTATCACATGTAAGATAGCTAATATCTCTTGTTCATAGATATTCATAACCATTTCCTTATCTCTAAGCTTGTAACTTTCAAAGACAATCACTCCATGCTCGTACAACAAAACAATCCCTATGCCTCGACCACTGGCATCACACTAAATGGTAAACTCCTTTGAAAAATCCACGCATACTAGAATAGGAGAAGAAGTAAGGAGCAAGTGCATCCCAAAAGAAAGCTTCCTTCTTCGACCTATCTAGTCAAAGGGGCTGCAATAGCCACACAATGCTTGATGAATCGACAACAATAAAATGAGGATAGACTAAGAAATCCTCTAAGCGAAGTAGTGGTAGTAGGTGTTGGCCAATCTTTAACACATTGCACCTTCTTGGGGTCAGTCTTGATTCCTTTTTCAATGACAATATGTCCTAAGTACTCCACCTCAATTTCCATGAAATAGCATTTCTTCTCCTTAACTAAGAGTCTATGGCACCTCAATACATAAAAAAACCTTCCTTATGTGTGATAAATGGTCATGAAGGGTCTTACTATAAATCAAAATGTCATCAAAGAAGACCAAGACAAACTAAAAGAGGAAAGACTGCAAAATCTTGTTCGTTAGACTCTGGAAGGTAGCTGGACCATTATAAGCCTAAATAGGCATCACTAGAAATTGGTAGAGCCCTCGATCAGTCCTAAAGGAAATCTTGATTTCATCACCCTCTTGCATATATATCTGATGATACCTTGACCTCAAGTCAATCTTTGTAAAGAATCTATCCCCCTTGAGATCATCAAGCAAATCATCAATTATGGGTATTGGATACCTATTCTTCACTGTGATCTTGTTGAGATCCCTGTAATCAATACATATATTGAAAGATCCATCTTTCTTTTTAACTAACAAGATCGGAGATGCATATGGTGAAGAATTGGGTTCAATGCATCCCATTTCAAGAAGCTCCTTGATTTGCTTGGCCACTTATTTATGCTCACACTTGGACAATCTGTAGGGTGGCTTATTAATTAGCTTTGAGTTGGACTCCAAATTAATTAGGTGATCTACTGCTCTCTTGGGAGACAATGAAGTAGATACTTCAAACAAATCCATATACTCCTCAAGAAGAGCTTTCAAAGCTGGATGATTTGCTAAATTTGTAGACTAATCTTCAACCTTTGTATTTAGGTGCAAAACCAAAATTTGTGAGTGCCTCTTGTACTCCTTTTTGAGTTGTTAAATGGTGATAAGCTGAAAATATGATTTACTAGGGATTTCCTGTAATGGATGACCTACCCATCAAATATAAACTCCATATACAATTGTGAGAAATCCATAGTAATTTCTCCCAATGTCATTAGCCAATCACACCCGAGTACAATATCTATGGGTCCCATTTCCAAGGTTATCATGTTTACTTTTGCTTCATAATTTTTAGACAACTGTAAAGACGCATGTGGGCATATTTGAGTGTTGATTTCTTCTTCACCATTGGCTACCTAAACTCTTACGGGCTTGCTATAAGTCAGTGGGAGGACAATTTAACTTATCCATAATGGACTTATTCACAAAACTATGTGTACTGCCACTATCTATTAGGATAAACACATCCTTCCCATGAATATTATCCTTGATATGAAGAGTATTAGGGCTCTTGGAACCTGTCCAAGCATCCATAGAAATGGAACAATTAGTGGTAACAAGTGGCTCATCATGAGTTCCTCCTGGATCGAAAGGAATACTATCACCTGGATCAAAAGGAAAAGTGTCGACAGGGTCATAAAAATGTTATTGCCCAACTTCTTCCTCACAACATTCTCATTTTCAGCAGTAGGTACAAATGCATTGACCTTATCAGTGTCATCCTCAAAATCCTCAAATACTAAAATACTATGAACTTTGGCTTTTGCATCTTTATATGCACACTTTGTTGCATGATCAGCTGTATATTTTTTTCCACATTTGAAGTATAAGCCTTTTTTCTTCCTTTCTTTGTAGAGGTCCATAGGAATATATTTTAGATTCATATTGGTTGAAATAGATTTAGAATTAATGTCCCCTTATTTAAAATCTACTCTTGGAGTGTTTTCTATCCTGAAATTTCTTTTAGGACTTGAAGCATTTGAATGATGGATAAGTTGGTACTCTTAAGCTCCCGCTTGGTGCATGATTGCTACCATAAACATTGCCAACTTGTCCCTATTTTTAAAAAGTCATTGGTTGTCCATAACTACGTTGAAATGAAGATTCCCTTGTATACTTCCTTCCATAATGCTCGGCAAGCTCAATAACTTCGAAAAGATTGGTAGGGTTTTGTGCCATAACATCAATTGATAAAGAAGGTTCTAAACCATACATATACTTGTTGAGTTTAGCTTCATTACTAATGCTCTATACATACATGGTAAGATTGAGGAATTGGTTTGTATAATCCCATACACTTAGGCCTCTTTGCTCTAATCCATACCATCTCCGTGCCAATTTCTCTTTTTCAAGATGAGAGATGAAGACCTTAGTCATAAGTGTCTTAAATGCATCCCAATTCTCTACAAGTATGTTCTCTTTCTTAATGTATCTCCATCAAGTATGCGCAAGTCCTTCCAAATGCAAAGATGCAAAATGAATCTTCACATCATCAGTTCTCGTGAATATCAAAGTAAGATTCCAATTTTGAAATCCATTCCTCTAGATTGGATGGTGATGAAGATGATTGCCCATTGTACTTTGCCAAAATGATCTTATCATTTAGCTCTCTTTCATGAAATGATTGTTGTCCCAAAATAGACTGCTCATGGTTATTAGATATTGAACCTCCAAAATAAGATGATACTCTCCCAATAGGTGGCTGAGAACTAGTATGAAATTTTCCCATTGGTAGAGGACCTCTAAGAAGTTGAAAATTTAGCCCATAAGCTTGGGAATTAGCACCATCAAAAGTGAAGTCTCACCTACTTTGTATTGACTATTGGGAATACGCCTTCATCCAATGATACCTTGACATTGACCATTTTGGTTAGGTAGCTAAAGTGGGACTGAAGGTTCACTGTTTGAATGAGCTTTCTTCTTAGATTCCTTGGTTCCCACTTGCATTTAGATCCATTGGGAGAAGCCATTCTTTAAGCATGGGATTCTGCTAATTTGTCAATGGAAGCCTTCATTTGGATAGTGAAATCCACCAACTTCACAATGGAAGACTTCATTTGATTAGTAGACATTACCATATGGTCCACTCTAGATAACACCTCCATATGCCTTTGAGTATGTCTATTCTCATGTTCACACATGGTATTATTGAGTGTACTAACTTTACCTTGCATTTGAGGCCCTTCAAGGCAAGGCTTGAGGTGCATTTTCTACCATGGAATCTCTATTTTGTTGTACATACTCATCTTGGGCCTTACTCTTTCCCTTATGACTTGCTATAATAGTACAGTCCTGCAGTATCCCCTCTCAAAACATTGGCTATAACTTGAGATAGAAAAATTTTATTCCCAAAGTTTTTAATTTAAATCAAAAGCCAACAATGCCCTTTCAAGATGAGTTATAGCACATCATAACAGGTTTAGGATAGAAAATTCTACAATTCAATCTTTGAGGCTGAAGTGTCCGGACGACCTACACCTGTTTTAACCTTTAAGTACCATGTTTCCACATGTGAGAGCAAAATGGTAGTGCCTAATGGCTATTAAACCCTATAGAAAGCTAGATAGGAACTGTGGCCACCTTGAAGTACCTGCATCTATACTTCAATGATGGAGATAATACTTGTAATGACATGTATATACCTTGCAGTATCCTATAAATCCATTATTTTAGCATGTTTTGATCTTGAAGGTACTTGAGTCATTAAAAGTGCTTCAATCTTCAATTCTCCACTCGTTGTACCTATGCGAGGGATAAAATAGTAGGACATGCTCCCTACATAGGCTCCGAATCACTGAGAGGTGGGCAAAGTTTCCCCCGGGTCGGTTGGTTGCACCCCTACAAGATCTTTAATAGTGAGGGAATGTCACCTCTCTTTTGTCCCACTATCTCCTCCGGCATGCAACTTTTTCCTCGATGGGAATATCAACATGGTAGTGGCATACTACTCTAATCAATCAGCTTGATATGCATTACTGAAATTTTCATTTAGCTCTTTTCATGAAATGCAAGAGAATTGAAATTTGGCAAAACAAATGGGAAGAGGGTCTTATCAAGCAGTGACTCGTTGTTGACTTATCCTTGTACAATGGATTATGATATATTTTGCCATGAATGAACAATCATAAGTAATTCAATGGATTAGATTAGGCAATCTTATCAATCAATGGGCTTAATCAATTGGATTTATTGGGGTAATCGTTTTCACAAAGGGTTCTTTATGTGAATTTGTGTTTTGTGGTATTTTCATATTAAGGAGATAGAATAAAAATTCAATGAAATATCTCTTCCCATTGCTTTTTCAATTCAAAAGAAACAATTTGTCCACGTGTTAGTCTCTCAATTACACTTAACAATTATGAAATAAATTATCGACAAATGGCCTAGAAAAGTACCACAAATAAATCTATATATCAAGACTTATAATTCTACATACAAATTAATGAAATAATATAATGCGCTTCTTTATTATTTGCATGTTATGAGAGGTGAGGTTCAAAAGTCCAAGGAGAAGGAAGAGGTAGTCCCACACTATCAAAAGTTGTTATAGATGATGACAAACTTCAAGATGCAATGGAAGAGATAGAACCAATAGCAAAGAGTAGGGAGGCAACATATTTAGAAATCAAGAGAGTCTACAGAGGGAGTACAAAAATTGACACTATTGAGGAGGAGCTAAATGTAATTGAGGAGGAAGATAACATCTCAACCTTTGCTCTTCCTATGTTTTCCACTGGCAACTATGACTACATCCTCTTCTCTAACATCCAAATATTCTTTTTTGACCTAAAGAAGGACCACTACCTCTATCACAGTATAGAATATTGATGTGAACAATAATTTTTTAGAGGAGGATGAAGTGGAAAAACATTCATTGTTGCATTACACTAATGGAAATACTAACTTTGATGATAATAATGACATGCATGCACTATGAGTTCAATCTCCTAATGAAAGAAGAGTTTTAAGAAGGTACATAACAAAGTTGTGGCCTTAGGCATGGGAAGATCCAATAGAAAGTCATTTTTTATGCAAAGTAATAACAAAGCTATCAAATTGTGAAAGCATGCTATGGTGGTGGATAACAAGAACCCCCAAAATATCCATTGCTCATCTATTTTTTTGTTAATTCATGTAACCATTTCAAAATTTGAGATAACTATTTTGTTTTCATGATTTAGATAACCATTTTGTGAGTCCCTTAAGTGTATTTCAGAGCTTTCTAGCTAGTTGTGCATGGGGATAAGTTTTAGAGCCAATGTAAGGTCAAACGTCTGGAGGCCTTACACACAGATGCTACACTTGTGGTCTACATAGTAAATATTAGATTTCTATAGATTGTAATTATCCATACCAAGTTTTCAAAAGATAAGCTGAGATTAGTTCCCATTTTCCATTGTTCCTATCCTTAAGACACTAAATATTTAAGAGTTTTCCCTTTGAGAAGGAACACATCTAAAAAATCAATACTTTTAAAGAAGCAATGGCAATGTGCATTTTTGGATAGGGCCCTAGTTTCTCATATCTAGTTAGATTTTACAAAAAAAAAAAGAAAACCACAGTCATGTACGTACAACAGGGGCGGGAGCTGTAAGAAGCTTTAATGGAGTACCACAGGGTGCTAGCAGCCTTTATTGGAGTTCTCACAAGAGCCATGGCCAAGGTGGAAGTACTAAAGTCAAATCTATCAACTCATTTTCAACTTTGAGGTAAAGTTATAGGGGTTCTTGGGTGAAAAAGACTCACATGACTTGAAGAGAGTTTTGACTATAGTTAGTCTTCAAAGGAGAGTTTTCTTCTTCATTCTTGAGGAGCTCCCATGGGTTCTCAGTCCAATGGAAGAAGGGAGAAATCATCTTTGTTTCTGGATTACCCATAACATAAATTAAAGAATCTTCCAATCAGCAACATCATAGGTTTGGGCCACTTCTTCAGCTTTGTCAAATGTACCTAGCCAAACTCTTGATCATTTCTTTGTATCTCAGATTTCTACCACCCATTTACCTCATGGCCACTACCTGATACCCCTAAAGAATTGTTTCTTTCTCCTAGAGTTTGTGTTCTCAACAAGTGTTCTTGTTGTGATAGATGAAGGCGTACAAGTGGGGTGGAAAAAGTTAGTGCATGGTTTCCCACTGCACTCACTCTCAGCTCTAAGGCTCCTATGGGGGTAGCTTTACTCATGGAGGCAAAGTCAAGGAAAAGTCAAAGGAAAAATCAACTACCTAGTTTATCTGACTTGTCTATAAAGGAAATTTGGTGCACAGAGCTCAGATGGATGTAGGAGGAACAGGCAGGGCATAACAACAAAATTGGCTTTTAAAGGGGTGGCCCAAGAATATTATGGCAAATGCTGGTAGCCAAATTTTCATTTACACTGTCAAAACATATTGGCTAGATAAGTGGCATGTGGTATTTGGGCAAGTACTTGAGGGTATGGATATTCTCAAGCGAATCAAGTCACAAGAAATAGATCACATGGACACACCCAAGAAAAAAGTGGTGATAGTTGATTCTGGTGTCCTTCCATAAGGTGTTGGTATCTGTGGGTGACTTTGCCTCTTGCTCTCAAGGTGTTTTTGGGAAATTTTCTGCAAACATTTCTTCTTGTGCCTAAAAGTGGAGTGTCTTTACAAGAGGTGAGCAAAGCTAGGAGTATCCTGTTAGCATAAAGCCCCTTATTGATTTTGGTTTGATAAATGTAGTAGGGTTATTTTTAGGAAAAGTAGGTAGGTATCAGCTCAACTGAAGGGGGGGTGCTGTCAGAGTTTTGATGCTCGAGAAGGAAGTGGCATGTTGCTCTAGGCTAGCATATCATTAGCCATGGATACTAGGCTTCGAAGGAGTCCAAGTTGGAAGAAAGGAACCTGGTTGATGCTTAGGAAGGGCTTGGCTGTCATGTTCCCCAATTGTGTGCATTCCAACGCCAATGCATGTTCACCACTAAACTGGCATTCTTAAGTGTTGAGGGTCAAAGGGATCAATGTCGAATGAGGGATTGATAGGGTTGATGTATTACGTGAGACATGGAGATTGCAACATAGGGATGCACAGATTGACAAGGGAATAAATAAAGATTGGGTTTCTTTTGCTCAACTGGCACCTTCAATATGTGCTCACAAATGATGGAACCTATTACATTTGAGGCATGTAGATTTTCCTCTACAATTATTGTTAAATTGTTAATGATGGGTTTTGAGCTGAATGTGAGCTTTGCTAGAGCATTATTATACTGAGAAACAAGTTCTTGTGTTGCTCCATCATTAGTGTCTTTTGACTTGTCATCCTTTCTTAGCTTGCCCTTCACCTTATGTTTGTCCAAATCTTGATCCAGAGCTGTTGTCCTTGTTCTTTCAAAATATGCATTTTTGCAAGGGAAGCCTAGAAGGTCTTCTTTCATCACCCTCTATAGGAGCAATCATCTCTGAACTTCTATAAGAAACCCCACTGTTTGATCTATTATCCAATCCAGTTAGGTGTTCCTTGGGTTGTGGACCAACAATATGTGCCCATAGCCATGTTTGAGGTGTGCCAAACCTTCATCATCAATGTTGTGGTGAGTAACTAAGCTCAAAAATCTCAAGTGTTGAGAGGTGCAATCAACTTATGTGATGGGATTGCAATTGAAAACACTATTGCCTACATTTCAGATCTTTGACTGATGAGATTATCTATCTAGATAAAGCTGGCTTTCATGGGACCAATTTTGAATGTGGCCATGATGATATTTCTTGGTTGTCTACATTTTTTATCTATTCCAGACACTATTGGTTGCATTTCAAACCTCTAACTACTATTGAGATTATCTATTCATATAAAGGGCTTGTTGCTAGCTTTGATGGGACTAGTTTTGAATGTGACAACAATGATGATATTTCCTAGTTGTACCCATTGCGAGATTGCCCCATACAACTTGCAAAACAGATTATGAAACTGAAGCTTTCGATTGAAAACCTTAAAAAGAAGTGGGATTGTTAATTTATGAAGTTGAGAGACATTGAAACTCTGTGTTGAATTCCCAATTTGGAGGGCTACTAATTTTGACAACACCACCGAGGGTGTTGTATGCGGTGGATACCAACCCATTTACGATGGGATTCTTAGCATTACATGCAAGACATACATCATACAGTGTGGATTATTCCTGTGACAACATGGATATTGAATAAAGAGAGGAGATGCCTAGGGTGAAGTTAGCAATCATTGGAAACATGGCTACATTGGTTTGCAACTTGTAGTAGCTTTGGTTATGGAAAGGAAGGGATTGACCCTCTTTTGAAAATATGTGTCAAGTTGTGTCATTGAGATCTTACATCAATACTAGGAGCACCCAAAAGGAGCTTAGCTATTGTTATTCAAAAGCATTCCAACAAGCCTCTTAGTGTTGACTCCAGAGGGTATGGCCAAATCTGAGTTAACAATAAGTGAACTTGACAATGGTACTCATAGTGGTATGTGTATGTCTATGTTGGCAAGTACTTGCCCTTGTTTGGCAATGATACTTATGTTGGTCATGAGATGATCATGTTTGACAAGGTTATGCTCTTGTTGGAAATGCATTTGGCCATGGCGGCAATGGTTTGGATCAGATTGGCATCGACTTCTATCCCACAATGATTTACATAACAACTTTCATCTCATAAGAGGCTTATACACATTGTTGTCGACTTTCACAAGTGTTTACAAAGGTATTTTTAGATTGGGGAAGTATTTCCAAGTTCCCCAAGGTGCTCATAGGTCTCCCAAAGGTCCTCATTCAGTTTGATAACTTGGTTAGACCCTACAAGGTATCGACTATTCAAAACATGCCTCTCGCAGTTGCAAACAGGGTGTTGGACTGTATAGTTCAGCCACACATTTCTTATTACATAATTTTCTTTGTAAGACCATAGAAAGTTGCAAGCAGGTTGCAGTTCCCTTCTATACAGCCATAGAAAGTTGTTCACAGCTAATTATGAATGTTTTTTTCATAAAACTTTTTGCATCCTCGTAGAGGGCACTCTTCCCTCCATTTTGAATTAGAAAGTTCCTCAATCGGAGCTCCCTAGCCAAAGTTATCTTAGATTTTGTGACTAGGGGTCTATGTGGAGTGCACCTTCAATGGCAGGGGACAAGGATAAAAGAAAGATTAGTGACCAAGAATGTAGAGCTTTGCTCCACACTTCACAGTGGCTTGATGCAAGGGATGCAGAAAGACATAAGGACTTGATGGATAAAATGCACCAACAAGGAGACAATAGTATCTACAAAAACAAATTGGTCCTCCTGGCTCCTAGTTCCAATTCATTTTCTCACTCTTGGCATCCCCAAATGAATGAATTGCATGCTACTCCATGGCAACAAGCAGCTTTGCGGGATGAAAACCACAATCAACTACTTGATCAACATAGTCAGTTCGTGTCTAAGATGGACCAAGTAATCTCAACCATCTTAGTCACCAATACACAAGTCAAGACAATCAATGACAAACTTGTAGCCCTTACGACTCGAATTGCTCAAATGGTTGCAATTCAAAGGATTGCTCAACATGATTATGAGCAACAACATGGGAATTCTCATGTAAATTATGAATAATATGGCTACTGGCATGGGCTCGATGTACAAAGGTGTAGCAGTGTATGCCTACTTATGGTCAGCATGCATATGATGATTGTGAATATTTTGAGCTGCAACATGCATGTGATGACTATGCACATTCTTTTGAGCTACATTCTGGTCACATACATGGACAACCATCTAGATAGTCTTATGTACATGGGCAACATCATGCAAATGTATATGAGTATGTACATGGGGAGCAACATCACTATCAACAAAGGAGTGCTCGATATCATTAGTCACTTGATCATTACTATGAGCACCATGCACATCCTTATGAGCAACATGATGCTTCTCACGACGAATGATGCCATGATGAGAGCATCTCACTGCAACTTCAAGAGTAGGTGTCCCATCCCCCCAAGGCCCTTAACTTTGAATGCCCAGTAGTAGCCATGAATGTGGGGCTCATGGACATGCAATGCCTAGGGGTTGATGCAGTGAATGTGAAAGTGATTGCAGTCTCATCTACCCCAATTCTACATGGCAGAGTGGTTCCTAATGAGTTTATGGACAAGTCAGTGCATGCTACCATGTGGGTTAGTGAGGATCTTGCACCATCATTAGTGCTTGAAGATGACACCATGAATCACTTCTATGATATAATGGATGCATTAGATCACAATTATCCTTTTGACCCCGATGGTAGTACGGAGACCCATGCTTGTATGGATGACCCTTATACTCTTAATGCTTATCATGTAGTTTATCCATTTGATCATGGGGGGAAAGGAATGGTTTTGGAAAATCCCTACCTCGATCAGTATTTCACTAGCGTAGCCCTCCCCCTACTTCAAGGGTGCAATTTTGATTGATAATTAGCTAACTTTTCCCTAGTGTGCACTATAGACAACTTGCAGATAGCACACTATTTAAGAACAATTTTTACCTTGCATTAACGACAATCAAGTGTCACCTGTATGGATTGAAAGTATACTTCATGAGCTTTGTTTTGACATATCACACGCCTCAATCGAAGCTGCCCATAGGAAATTATGACCAATTTTCTCCAGCAAGCTTGTTTTGGATAGCATGATGTCCATTGTTTGTCAACCCCTAGTTGTCAAGAATTGGTGGCCAAACTCAAATACTATCAACTTACACATGTTGTATGCATCATATACACATTGTTATGCCCTAATTCGGCATGAGATTATACTTTCCCATACCTATATTCTCCTTTGTAATGCTAAACAGAGTAATACTCTATGACCCCTCTTCCCCTGTGAGCCACATCAATAAGTCCTCTTTTTTATTTTTGAGGATGAAAACCTTTAGGATCAAGATAGAATCTAAAATAGTGGGGATAGACGGGTAGCACACAAGTTAGCATGAGAATACCTAGTTATATTGATGGGGTATTTAAGGTGTTGCGAGACCCAATTAGGGCACCCTTCCTTCCAGCTTTCATGGCTACCCTTCTTTTTCTCTCTCTTTTGCTCTTTTTCTCTCTCTTATTCTTCCTCTTTCTCTCTCCTCTTTGTAGTCTCTCCCTTCTCTCCTCTCTCCTAGTCTCCTTCATTACAATTTAGATTTCTCTTTCCCTTCATAGGTCCTATATGTTTGAAAGAACCCAACCATCCTTGATAATGTGTTTTCTCCAATCATTTGGTTGACCATACTGAGGGACTACCATATTCATTTTCAAACCACGGAGTGTGAGTATAGCATCCATTAGGTAGAGATATTGCTAGATTCCTTATTTAATACAATAAGTTGTTTGTACCAAGGCTTTTATTACCATACATTAGATTATGCATTGGATTGTCAAGGCTTTATGTATTGACTTCTTAAATTCTTCAATTTTGTTTGAAAGATGATGTCATTGTATAATTTAGACATTGTATCCAAAGAGCTCCAAATGTTTCCTTTTGTGCTTTGGCATATCCCTAGTCTGCATATCCACTTTTGCATCATGAACACACTTTCATTTGCTATATTAAATAACTACAACACCCCATCTCCTACAATATCGATGTTGATAGATGTTGTCTTGTCAATGAGATAGAGTTCATTGTCATTTTGGGAGGGGTGTATATAGGAATATTGTTGTATTAATTCTTCCTATGGAGGGCTTTATGCTACATCCTTTCCACTTTTGATATTTTCTCATCTCTCTCAAACCTTTACATTTCCTCAATGCAAGCCAATTTCAAAGAGAAACATTTAGAGTGCTTTTACAGATTTCTTCTTTTTTGCCTTAGATTGCAAAGTCTATGCAAAGTATGAGGTGTTTGCTAGGCTCATTCCAAGGTGCACCTTTTTGTAGTCCATCAGCAAGTTTTCTAAATGACATCGCTTGGGACTCCCTTGGAGTATCATGGGATTTGTCACTTAAACCCTACTGAGTCTACATCACTACGAAAGGGTTCCAACCAAACCCACTAGGACCTCGACCTGAATTTTCGGTTTCGTAAAATCAGTCACGGGTCTCTTAACAGCCAGCTAGTGTCAGTAATTTTGAGTTTCCACTTCTTGCAGGATTACTCAAACTAAAGCAAACTTTCCATTGCACTTGGTTCAAAGAGAATGGGAGATGAAGGGGAGTGCAGTACATCAACCCTCCTGCCCATAAGGCAAAATCCCATTCTGGTCCCCTAAAACAATGCAAGTCAGTTCTACCTAGTGACTAGTTTGTCAATTTATCATTCTCCTATTTTCATCGCTAATTTAGAAAAGCTCACATCTAACCAGGACCACCCTACCATTCGACAGACCTAGGGGTCATGCCCACCCACTTTCCTTTGATGACGGTATCATATTTAGTTTTTTAATTACCTACAACACATTTATTGAAACATATACAACCAACTTTCTTAATTAGTCCATTAAATCATAGGTTCCTTCATGTAATTTATCTCATGGACACGAATACAATTCAAACAAACCTTAAGTAAAAAAATCCTTTATTATTTTGGAAGTTTATCACAATTTTCATCTTTTCAATCTTACAAAAGATATATAGAATTCCACAAGGGTATTCTACTCACCAAGATTCCACCCTTGTAACTAGTATTAGGGTTCCAATATCCCATCCTAGGTCATAAGGGGGCTCATCAGATTCTAGGAATAATGCAAATTTTATGGCTAGAGCCCCCCCTATCATCCACATTTCCTACTACTCAAGACCTGACATGAGAGTCATGTCCCAGCGTCTAAGGCAAGCAACCAAGTCATTCCCCATATTTTTAGCTAAGTTTGCGGTTAGAGTTAGAATTGATTGCCACTCATAAGAGGGTCTAAGGCCAATAGGCGGTTGAGGTTTGATAGAAGTAGAGAGTTCAACAGCTAATGGTCGCAACTTGGTTTGCTCCTTAGGTTGTAGCTTGGCTTCATGTTCAATGAGTTTAGTTGTAGTTGAGGTTTGAGGGGTACCATCAGCTCTAGATTTGAGCGTTTTGTTAGTAGTAGGGTGCGATTTTGGGTGATAGATTGGTTTAGGCACTATTGATCTAGGCTTTGGCAGTTCTATGGACTTGGCAACCCGATTCTCTTATGGCCCAAGTGTTTCTAGGTCACTATTTCGTGTGGCCAAGCTCGAGGGTGGTGTTTGAGTAGGACTTTTGGTTGCTTTGGCTTTAGGTTGCCAAATCCAGGGGTTACCTTCATAGTAGCCTTGCGCTTGCAATAAGGTTTGGGGACCCATTATGGCTTGAGTGTGTGTCGATGTTTATAGTTTCGTCTTGGCCTCCTAGGTTTCGAGTGTGGACCCTTAGCTCCACAAGAGCATGGGTGTCTGATTCGAGGTGGCAGTCCTTGATGTTTAGGTACCCATTTGAATTGAGATTTCTTGGCTTCAGTGGGTTGCCAACATTGAGGTTTGGTGGGTTGTGACGAGTCATGACCCCCCTCCTTAGACTTGATAGTGGGATTCTCTACTAGTGGCTTTGTGGACTTGGAAGGAGTCACGTTGCCCTTGCTGAAAGATGTAACTATTTGGACGTTGCCTATGGTTAGGTGGATATATTGTGGCTCGTAGTCGACAGTACAACAAGCTCACTTCTTAAAGATTCGTCCTAACAACGATTCTGTGCATGCATCTTTAGTGTTGGGAAACAAATAGAAGATCATCGGCATGCTTTTAGACTCAATAGAAACTGCAACCTTGCACTTTCCCAAAAGTGTGTAGGGTTGGCCTCCATAAGGGTTGAACTTAGCATTAGTAGGCTATAACTACGGTTTGCCAATTTGGGTCCAATGGTCATGGGTTAAGACATTAAAATTAGCTGCCTCATTGATCAATGCATTCATGGTGCATGTGTACTTGGCAGTGACCATTATGCTTAGGTAAGCTGGTTCTACAGCTTCCTCACCCTCATCATCCATCTTAGTGATAGTGCCTATGCATACTTGGATAGGGGATGCCAGCATTGGAGGCTGTGGGATGGAAGCACTTCTTTATGCGGCTGCCATTAAAGAATCCTATGCCCTCACATTCTAGGGTTTCGAGTTCTACATTGCTAGTTTGGCTTATGATTCGAATCCTAAAAGGACCTAGCCCTCGAAACTTTAGTTTTTGCTTATGTTCTTTCATTGAGTATAGCAGTACTAAGTCACCCTAATCGAAGTTGTGTTGCTTGACATGCTTGTCAAACCAGTGTTTGCATCTTGCCTTCTCACATACTAGTGCATGGGTGGCTAGAAGCCAAGTTTTCGATAAGCCTTTGAGCTCAATTAGGTGTTTTGTCCATGCCTCCTTCCCTTCCCATCTCTCTTGAAGGGCTATTCTGAGGCTAGGTACAAAGAACTCTAAGGGTAGAATTGCCTCCGTACCATAGGTCAACCTAAAGGGGATCTGTCCTGCAACCGTCTTGTAAGCCGTGCGGTAGAACCATAAGCCCGCCATCACCTTGTTATCCCAGTCATCACTGCATGAAGCAAAGAATTACCAAGATTTTATTTGTGTATTCGGCTTGGTCGTTTGCTTGAGAGTAATAAGACGAAGATTTTCAATGGATGATTAGGAAGGAGGACAGGAGGTGAGCTATCACTTCGTTGATGAAGTGTGTGCTCTGGTCCTCACTGACTAGTTCGATGGGGCAACCGAATCGCGAGATCACTTGCTTCCATAAGAACTTGGCAATGGTCCTAGCATCATTTTTTCTTTTGTAGCTCGTGTTTCTGCCCATTTCGTTAGATAGTCGGTGGCAACAATGATGTATTTGGCTTGTGAATATTGTGCCGCAGGACTAATGGGTTCAATGAAGTCAATCTCCCATTTCTCAAAGGATTGTCGTGCGATAATTAGGGTTAGTTCCATGTGATCTTTATGAATAAAGACCTTAGTTCGTTGACACTCATCACAATGCTTCACAAATTGTGCTGCAACTCGGAAGAGAGTAGACCACCATAGCTGGGACTACAACATTTTGTGGGATGTTGTGTCTCTACTGAAATGTCCTCCTACAATCCTACTGTCATGTATCTCATGCTCACACACGTATCTGCGCAATAACCCATCTTGCCCCAACCTGTAGAGTTGGCCTGCTATCAAGTAATAGGGTTGGATTTTTAGGATGAGCCGCCTAAGTCAGGCCTTTTCTATCGATCATTCCAGTAGTCCGTGCTCAAGCACTGTCATCTACCCAATACGGCATCATGTCGACTCTAAACAAATCCCTTTTGCTGGATAAATGAAATAGATGTGCGTCTGGCAATCTGTTCACAATGCCTTCTCCAGTAGCATCTCCCGTGAGGATGCGAGGCATATGGTCAGCCATGTAATGCTTCTTTTTTTTATGTACCACCATGAAGAAGTCAAACTCCAAAAGTAGGAGTAGCCATCTAGCGATATGTCCTATAGCGCAAGGTTTGTTAACAAGAAACAACAATGCTTGATGGTCAACAAAGAAAGTAAAAGGCATATCCAAAAGATAATGCCAAAATTTCTTTACAGCAAACACCATGGCCAAGCCCTCTCTCTTAGTTGTTGAGTAATTTATTTTGGTATCAATGAGTTGTTACTAGCAAAGCTCACTAGGTAATCCAAGTTGTGTTCACCAGGTTAGCACAATATAGCTCCCACGGTGAATTTTGAAGCATCAATGTGCACATGGAACATAAGTGTCCAATTTGGAGCTCGTAGAATTGGTGCTGTGGTCAGAGTCTTTTTTAATTCCTCATACACGCGTTGGCATTCCTTAGTCCATTCGAATATGATCAATAGCTTGTATAGAGGTCTAACAATCAATGCATAGTTCAACAACACGAACCGTTGATAATACCATGTATGGCGGCTAAGAAGCACTGAACACCCTCGTAATCACTTGGGGGTGGAAGATCAACAATGACCTTGATCTTCGAGAAATATGTGGCAATGCTATTCTTCGACACCACGTGTCTTGGGGTGCATCAATACTTCACCCAAAATGAGCACTTCAAGGGGTTCAATGAGAGACGATATAGTCAACATTGTTCCAAGACCGCTTGGAGCCTATCTAAGTGTTCTTGCCAAGTAGAGTGAACACACGTTGTCCACGAAGACCTCTAACTCCTTCCTCAGCATGTCTTTGAATATTGCACACATCAATTTTTGGAAGGTGATTCATGCATTAGTCAACCCAAAAGGCATGACTATATAGGCAAAGATGCCTCATTCAGTGGCAAATGTGGTCTTATGCCTATCGTTAGGATGCACTTGCACATGATTGTATCCAGAGGAGTCATTCAAAAAACTGTAGGCCTCTTTGTCAGCCACTCTTTTGAGCATGTGCTTGGTGTATGACAGTGGGTAATTATCTCTCTTCGTATTTGTGTTTACCTTCTTGTAATTGATACACACTCTAATTTTTCCATTCTTCTTTAATACAATGACGATGGGGGAAACCCAGTCTGTGTGTTCAATTTCATAGATGAATCCTGCTCTCATTAGCTTATCAATTTCTTACTTGACAGTATGGGCGTACTTTGGATTCATGGGATACATTCGTTGCTTGACCGGTATTGCATCAAGTGTCATGGGTATGTTGTGAGTCACCACACTCGGGTTGCCCTTTGAGCTCTTCTAGGGACCAAGCAAAGATGTCTATATACCCTCACAAGAGAGTAATGAGACTTGCTTCATCTTGCTCAACCAAGTCATCAGCTATAAAGATAGGTTGTGGGGTCTCCCCTTCCCTGGCTAAATTGACCTCATTGACCTTGGCAGGTCCCTCGATTGGTTCTCTTGCTTGTTGCCCATGTTGTTTGGCTCCCAACAAGATCACCACCCTATCTCTCTTTTTGAACTTCGTGAATCGCTTTGGCATGTCTTGTAGTTTTCACTGCTCTTTTATCTATGTTTCTTTATGTTGAGATGACAAGCTCAACACATGTGGACATTGATGATGGACCGCCTGGTTAGATGAGTCCACACGTCTATACTTAGCACGTCGGTGGTCATTATGACTCTCACATGGCCACTGACTCACTACTTATTATATTCAGGTTGTTACACATATTTACAGCTGGCATAGTTATAGCGCCAGTCGACTAGTGTAGTCGGTTATGCATCGTTTGACTTAGTAGGCCACTTTCCTTTTATCTTGTATCTTATCTATACTTTGTGTACATTGTAAAGAGTGTGAAGAAGAAGAAGAAATCAGCAAGAAAACGTTTTGGCCTCCATCTCTCTTCTTGTCTCCTGAGTGAGCTTCTCCTTGTGCATTCTGTGTGTGTTCGGCGCAGCATCTTGAGCAACCCCCTCCACCACGCGATTCTTGACATGGTATCAGAGCCGCACCACTGAGAGAGGCTGATTTCGAAGGTTGAAGCAAAGGGGAAGAAGCAAGGTTCGAGCAAGCAAGCCACGGGTAAGAAGCTCTCCCATCCTTCCACTCTTTCTCTTGGATAGTGCCTATGGAGGCACCCGAAGCAGGGCAGAGCAAAAATCTCAGATTGCAGTGAGATTTTGGGCATTTGAGGCCGTTTCAGGGCCCGTTTTAGAGCCGCAAGTTGTGGACAGCAGTTTCAGGGTACGCTGTGACTTCAGCTGTATCGACCGACAGTGGGTGCGCAGGTTACAGATTTCAGATCTGTAAGATTAAAGGTGTTTACCAGTGAGTAAACACGAAGTTTATCTGCAAACAGGTTGCAGATTGCATGTATTGTTGAGCAGACAGTGAAAAAGGCTGTCTAGTGTATTGCTGTGCACTACATGTCGAGGATTGCAGAAGATTTGCTTGCTGTTTGGTATTATTCTTGTGATAATGGCAGAGAACAGTGGAAGCCCCATCATTGAGAAGCTTGACAAGAACAACTACCCTTCATGGAAGTTCCGTGTCACGAACTTTCTTATTGGAAAAGGCCTCTACGAGTTCGTTTCAGGTGAAGAAAAGGAGCCGGAGGTGAGTGATCCTCCAACTGTAGAAGAGATAAAGGCACGAAAGGAATGGAATGTAAAAGACAAGAAGGTCATGTATTGGTTGTCTGCAGTAATTGACAATAATATGTTGGGACACATTAGAAATGCAGAGAATGCATATGCAGCTTGGACCATACTTGAAAGTATGTTTTCTGTAAATACAAAGGCACGAAAGATTCAACTCAAGCAAGAGTTGAATACATTGAAGAAAGGGAAGATGTCTATCAATGAGTATGCATTGAAGGTAAGGAGCATTGCAGATGCATTGGCAGCGATTGATGCAATGCCCGATGATGATGATTTGGTGTTGTCTACCTTGGGTGGACTTAACAATGAAAAGGCTTGGAAGTCTTTTGTAACTTCCATATATGTCAGAAAGCCATTTCCAGATTTTGATGAGTTGGTCTCTCTAATGATCACTGAAGAAATCAACATGCAGAGTGAGACATCTGAAAGAAGTGGTGAACAGGTCCAGGCTTTCTACTCCAGTTAAGGAAGGGGACGTGGTAGGTTCTCTTCAAGAGGCCGTGGTACAGGACGTGGTAGTGATAACCAGCAAAATAGATTGAATCAGCAATTTGGCGATATGCAGGTTTCAGGAGGTCGTGGTAACTTTAGAGGCAGGGGGAGCTTTAGAAGAAGAGGTGGATGGCAGAACAGAGGTTCTAACAACTCTGGTATTGTGTGCCACTACTGTGGCAAAACAGGTCATATTGCAGCCCAATGTTATGCCAAGAAAGATGATATTCGGAGTGGTAAGTTGCAACAAGGAAACTATGCATCGTCTTCACGACAGAATGAAGACAAAAATGAACGTTTGTTTGTTATGCAGCATATGCTGAATGCTGTTACAGGAAAGGGAACACATGAAGATGTTTAGTATGTCGATTCAGGTGCATCCAATCATATGACCAGCCATGCAGAATGGTTTGGAGAGATGCAGGATTTGCAGAATGCAGGTTATGTGCAGACGGGTGATGACTCATGCCACCCAATTTCACACATTGGAAAAGTTCCCTTGTCCTTGCATGATGGTAAGACAAAGAGTCTTTCAGATGTATTACATGTGCCATCTATTACAAAGAATTTGGTGTCAGTCGGTCAAATGGTAGAGCAAGGGCTGCAAGTCAGATTTAATGCAAAAGGCTGCTTTGTAGAAGACTTCAATGACAAGTGCAGGTTGGTAGCAAAGGGAAGTAGAGTTGGACGTATGTTCACTCTAGATGTCGGAATTCCTACTATGAATGCTGCTATGTATGCCAAAGGAAAAGGTGTTGTTACAGACATTGAAATTTGGCACAAACGCATTGGACATGCAAATGTACAAAGGCTGAAACTAATGCAGTCCAAAGGGTTGGTTACAGGTTTGCCTACATTTAGAGTTGCAGAATTTCAGAAGGTATGTGAAGCATGTCAGTTTGGTAAGCAGGCAAGGCAACCTTTTTCACATGATAGAGATGTAAGCAGAAATATTCTTGATGTTGTACATACAGACATTTGGGGGCCTACACAAAATGTATCTCTTGGAGGCAATTCATACTTTGTCACATTCATTGATGATTGTTCTAGAAAGCTGTGGGTATATTTTATGAAGGAAAAGAGTGAAGCGTTTGAGCACTTTAGAACTTTCAAGGCTGCAGTTGAAAGAGAAACAGGCTTGAAAGTAAAGTGCCTGAGGTCAGATGGAGGGGGAGAGTACCTCTCAAACGAGTTCAATGATTTTCTGAAGTCTCATGGGATAAAGAGACAGTTCACATGCAGGTATACCCCACAGCAAAATGGGGTTGCAGAAAGGAAAAACATGCATATTGCAGAAGTTGCACGCACCTTGATGGCTGAAAAGAATATGCCTAAGCATTTTTGGTCTGAGGCTGTTCATACTGCTGTTTATATTATGAACAGAACTCCCACAGCTGCAGTTCATGGTATGACCCCCGAAGAATGCTTTACAGGTAAGAAGCCTGATGTTTCACACTTGAAAGTATTTGGCTGCATTGCGTATGTTCATGTGCCAGATGAGTTGCGGAAGAAACTGGATCCAAAGGCTGAAAAGTGTATCTTTATTGGATACTCTTTAGAGCAGAAAGGGTATCGCTGTTACAACCCTGTCACATGTAAGTTCAGAGTGAGCAGGGATGTCATCTTTGATGAAATGAGCAGTTGGTATGCATCTAGTGGTGATGCATTGGATGTTGATGATGATCATGACACTCATGTGCAGGCTGAAAGGCAAGAATCACGGACTCTTAGTGGACCAGAGACATCATCTGGTAGTCCTTGGTCTGGGAGACTAAGGAGTACATCTACATCTTCGAGTGCATCTAGTAGCACTACAGGTAAAGACAAAGGAAAGAATAAAGTGTCAAAAGGCATTGATGCAGTTCTTGATGGAGACTCCAGTGGCTCAGAGAGCTTGGATGATGAGCTTGGCATTCCTTCAGTGAGGACTCCAGGTGTGCAGAGAGCACGTGTTAATGCAAAGACTCCATTGAGTGATCCAGTGGTACGCAGGTCTAGCAGGGTGAGATACCCTGTTAAAAGATTTGGTTTTGAGGGTTATGCAGCTCACCATTATGCTTATATGGTGAAACTAGTTGAGGATGTTGAGCCCACATGTTTTGAGGAGGCTGTTGGTCATGCTCATTGGGATGCAGCAATGGATGAGGAGATGGCTGCATTAGAGGCCAATAAGACTTGGGATCTAGTATCATTGCCAAAGGGAAAGAAAGCTATTGGATGTAAGTGGGTTTATAAGATTAAGCACAATGCAGATGGTTCTATTAGCAGGTACAAAGCTAGGCTGGTTGCAAAAGGCTATGCCCAAACATATGGCATAGATTATGATGAAACCTTCAGTCCAGTTGCTAGGATGGCAACTGTTAGATGTGTGATTGCTTTGGCAGCAACCAAAGGTTGGAGGTTGCAGCAAATGGATGTAAAGAATGCCTTCTTGCATGGTGATTTGCAGGAAGAAGTGTATATGGATCAGCCAGCAGGTTATGAAGATTTAGAGCATCCCACGTATGTGTGCAGGTTGAAGAAGGCACTCTATGGGCTCAAGCAAGCACCAAGAGCATGGTCTGACAAGATCAGAGAGTATCTTGTCAATATTGGCTTTTATGTTTTTGATGCTGATCACTCACTTTATGTGAGAAAGGGAGATGCAGGTTTGGTCATCATAGTCATATATGTGGATGACTTGATTATTACAGGTGATAGTGATAGTGGGATTGCTGAAGTTAAGGGCTGGTTGAAGATGAAGTTTGAGATGAAGGATCTAGGTGAGCTAAGGTACTTCCTTGGCATTGAGGTGGTTAGATGTGATGATGGTATATGGCTATCCCAAAGACAGTATGGCTTGGATATGTTGTCCAAGTATGGTATGACAGCATGCAAACCACTTTCAGTCCCATTGGAGCATAATGTAAAGCTAAGTGCTGATGTTGGAGATGAGATAGAAGACCCTACTATGTTCAGGAGGATAGTGGGGAGTTTGATTTACATGACTATTACAAGACCAGACTTGAGCTATGCTGTTGGTCTTGTGAGTCAGTTTATGCAAGTACCTAGAAAGCCACATTTGGATGCAGTCAGACGCATATTGAGATATGCGAAGTCCACATTACATTATGGACTTTTCTATGAGGCAGGTACAGATGTACAGGTGTTTGGATACACAGATGCAGATTGGACTGGTAGTATGTCGGATAGAAGATCTACCAGCGGATACATGTTCTCTCTTGGTAGTGCAGCAGTTGCTTGGAGCAGCAAAAAGCAATCTACAGTTGCTTTGTCGAGTACAGAGGCTGAGTATAGAGGTGCTGCTGTTGCAGCATGTGAGGTAGTATGGTTGCAAAAGTTATTGGCTGATTTGGATGTGCAGGTGGAAGGTCCAATTGTCATTTATTGTGACAACATGAGCAGTATACAGTTGGCTAGGAACCCTGTGTTCCATGCCAGGACAAAACATATTGAGGTACACTACCACTTTGTGAGAGAGAAGGTACTAGCAGGTGAGATTGACTTGGTGTATGTCAGCACACAGGATCAGATAGCTGACATCTTCACGAAGGCATTGGGTACAGAGAAGCTTCAAAAGTTTCGAAGCTTACTTGGAGTTGCAGAGATGCAGTTGAGCTTGAGGGGGAGTGTTGAGATGACAAGCTCAACACATGTGGACATTGATGATGGACCGCCTGGTTAGATGAGTCCACACGTCTACACTTAGCACGTCGGTGGTCATTATGACTCTCACATGGCCACTGACTCACTACTTATTATATTCAGGTTGTTACACATATTTACAGCTGGCATAGTTATAGCGCCAGTCGACTAGTGTAGTCGGTTATGCATTGTTTGACTTAGTAGGCCACTTTCCTTTTATCTTGTATCTTATCTATACTTTGTGTACATTGTAAAGAGTGTGAAGAAGAAGAAGAAATCAGCAAGAAAACGTTTTGGCCTCCATCTCTCTTCTTGTCTCCTGAGTGAGCTTCTCCTTGTGCATTCTGTGTGTGTTCGGCGCAGCATCTTGAGCAACCCCCTCCACCACACGATTCTTGACACTTTAGGCAGCTTTCGTCATTCCTCCCTTAATCGTCGGCATCCTAGGTGGATGGGTAGGTTCCCCTTGGTGCGTCTAGTCTTGGGGGTCAAGGTATTTCAGGATCACTATCTGAGCTGACTTTCAATTCAGAATCGAACTCTTAATCTTCGCTAGAAGATGGGCTCTCTCCTCGTGGTCGTAGCTCATAGGGTGAGTCGCAGTAGTGGTGCATCACTTGGTTGGGGTAGGCCTACCTGCTCATAGTCGATTGCGCCTATGTGCTCCGACCAAGTTCGATCACAGTCCTTATGCTGCTTGACTCCCTTCTCTATTCTAAGGGTGCTCTACTTGTGTCATCTGGAGTCTACCCATATTTAGTCCATTACACATCCCCGAGTGTTGTATTCCATAGTATCAATTTCTCTTTTGCTCTCATCACTGAAGGACCAGCAATCCTCGTATTCGTCATCAAAGTTGTCTTTGTCTGATTGCTCATCATTCTCAAAGTTCTGATATATCTCTTCTTGCTGGTCTGGGATCAAAGCCCAATTGTACCTCAAGTTTAAATCGTGCACGTTGGACTATCGCCATGCAGACTCATCCAATAGATCTTAGAGTGACTTGAGGTTAGTTTTTGGATCACCAACAACCAACTTGTCGGTCAAGTACCCTAGGATCTCTAAGAGCTCTCGTCTATTGTTCAGGACTTGAAATGTAAGAGGGTTGAGTCTTTCAAGTAGGCTTCGAGCCATCATGCAGACCTGTACTAAGGGTGTGTCCTTGGGCTTGCCACATGTCTTGATGGCTTGTTTGTACTCACTGTCTTAGAACGAAAAGTCTATGATAGCAAGAACATGCATCCAATCTCGCTCATCCTAAGGACACGAGATATACTTGGTTAAGGCCCCATAGGATTTTCTAATCTAGCCGTCACCCTTTAGCATGGTGAAGATGGCATCTAGGTTAATCGGTGTAGTCTTCCAAGTATCAATCTCTACTCTTACAACCTGCATTTGATTGCCTAAGAATATGAGACCATTGCCCCAATTTTCTATAACTCTCGCGTTGGACATCTAGGGTCAGCCTAGCAAGATGTCATAATCCAATCCTTTCATGACTATAAAGTCGACAAAAAATTGGATTCCTGCGATCTTCAGTGGCCAATTTTTCAACACTCCGAATGGTCTCACCTTCATTTCGTTAGCCAGCGTGATATTGAACCTAGCAGTCTCAACCTATGGATTACCCCAAGTTTGAAGTACCGCATGGCTTAGCATACTCACTCCCGCGCCTATGTCTATGATCCCCTTTCTCGTAACATCCCCCATGGCTAAGATTGGCAAGACTGTATGCATTTTTGTGCCTTTCCAAAAAGCATTGACATGCAAGGATTTAGGTATGGAATGCAGCGTCAAAATCGGTATTTGAGTTTTTGTATTGTGCTCAAGTTTGTGGCATCTAGCTCATTTGGATCTTCAACCCACTTTATTTCAGCTCTTGCCATAGCATTGGATGCTATCTAAGTAGGTCACCTAAGCTTAGAGTCACAGGGGTGGTCACCAGTCTATTCTAAAGGTTTCTAGCCACTTGCCTCTCTCCTAACTCTATGTTGAGAGTGGAAAAATACTGAATTTTTTACTGATTTTTGTTGTTTTTGAGGTCTGAATGATTGATTTTTAATGGATTTAGAGTGATATATGGTTGCTAATGGAATTATTTGAGAGTTTTTTGGATGATATTAATTATGTTTTGGAATTTCATGATGATTCTTAGTAGAGATATGAAGCTTTGTAATGTTCTGATAGGTTCTGTTGAGGTTCTGATTGGTTATGTATACCTCTATATAGCTTTTGTTTTGTTTTGATTGTCTTCTGTATGAA
The DNA here is from genome assembly GCF_053477565.2 of Lygodium microphyllum. NCBI lineage: Eukaryota > Viridiplantae > Streptophyta > Polypodiopsida > Schizaeales > Lygodiaceae > Lygodium > Lygodium microphyllum. The sequence goes on along the minus strand of NC_141150.1, from coordinate 132,699,150 downwards.
GCATTGATTGATTATTGATGAAGATTTAGATCTTTTGAAAGCCTATTGAATAGTTTTTGATAGTTTGGAATGGTTTGAGTATGAGTTATGAGGTTCTGATGACCTTCTATAGAGCCTCTGTCTCTGCTCTGTAACTGTACTGTAGCTACTCTGGTATTGTAATGTAACTGTTCTGTAGAATGTATGTGTGACTTTGGGAAAGTTTTCTAACTTTTAGAAAGGATGAATCTAATTTCAAAAGAGCTAAAACAAATGGAAAAAGAAGCTGCTGAAGACTGAAGAGAAGATTGAAGTGACAGTGACAGTAGTGAGCTGTGAAAAGACACTATAGTGGCTTTGGTGACTCTTCATATCAGACATACCTTTTGGGAGGTGCATCCACGACATAAGAAGGATTATTGAGAGTTATTAGGAGAGTATTGTAGTGAGGAGATGATGTACTATTGATAGAGAGAGAGAGAGAGAGAGAGAGAGCCAAAGATAGTCAATTCTATCAAAACAGTCTAACTGTATATGAGAGATTGAGAGAGAGAACTATGAAGACATTGAAAATGAATACTATGTGATTGATTTCCATTCAAAGATGGTGTATTCCTTTGTGTTATTTTTTCTATTGATGGATTTTATGAAGATGTTGGAGATTATGATTGATTATATCAAATCCGTGGGAGATATCTACTATGATGCTACGTGAAGAATTGCTGTTTTTGTTGTTTTGGTCATCAAAAGAATGAAATAAAAGCTTGTTGATGTTACAAGATAGATTTTCTTTCAGTAGAATCCCCTTTTCCTTAGTGTTCCTCTTGGGGCTCCATGTTTTTGGTGCGCAATCAGAGAAACTTGCCATCAATAAGCATTAGAAGAGGCTGAAAATGAAGGAAATGACATTATCAAGAAGAGGAGAATTTAATGGATGTTTGCAAAGTTCTTCCACTGAAGAGTTGGAGATTCTCATTATCAAAGCCACTTTCCACAAGAAGTTCATCCCTCAATTGTGGAAACATATCCCATCAATGGCGGAAACATATCACCATCATGATGCATGCTCTATGTGGTGGACCGTTTCCTCTTCTTGTTGAAGAAGCAGAAACTTGCATCTTGGTGGCAAATTATTTGGGAACAAATTGAAGAGAAGAAACAGAGAGAATGACCACCCATGAAAAATTTGGCATTCATTAAGAAGTTTCCAGACATCATCAAGTGGGAGATCGTGAAGAAGCTTCAGGAGTCTTAGTCTATGGAGGTTCACGAAGACAAGAAGGAAAAGAGTTGGATTTGTTCGTGGATGCTTAACAGCAAGATACGTGGGATGCTTGGTGCATTGACAATCTTCTGTTTGTCCAATTAGCAACCCAATGGAAGTTGGTAGATAGAGTGTTTTTCACAACATACATTGTTGAAACCCTCAAAAGCTGGCATTATTATAATGACACAACAATGATCCTAGGAAGAATGAGTTTTGATACTTTCAGAACATAATATCTTCACCTCTGCAGTGGTTTGAAAGTTGAATTCAGAGATGTTGAAAAGAAGGAAGTAGAAGAGATATTGGCCAGAGAATCCATCAGAGACTGAAGCCCTCTCTGATACTATCCTGTTGAGTACAGACCAACTGGTTGGAGCCAACCCCCTGATGAATGACACAATCAAGAGGCAAGCATTAGAACAAGTCCAGAGGTACATGAGAAGAGAGAAGGCAAAAATCAAAGCTGAGAATGAGCTTATAACAGAAGCCTCCTTTGACGCTCTAAAAGCACTCTTTAGAGAAGTCCCCATGGTGACTCAAGGTCTCCTTCCTAGTCAAATTTGTCCTAGAAATATTGATGACAGGCTAGCAAATGTAGTCCCATTGCCAGTTTTTAAGGGAGAGTACAATGAAGACCCTGAACTTCATGTAGCAGAATTCATGGTACCATGTGTGGCTAACAATGCCAGAACCCCTGAGCATTGGTTAGCAATATTCCCCGCCACTTTCAAGGGCATGGCGTTTCAGTGGTATGAGAGACAAGCAGTGAAACTTTTGGCACATGGGATGACCTGAAGTTGGCCTTCCTCACTAAATTCAGGCGTGAAGGTTTTGAAGAGCGGATGCGAGAGGAGTTTATGAACCTAAGTCAGTCCTCTGGAGAAAGAGTAGAAGCTTATGTCTCGCAAATGGAATCCATCCTGAAGAGATGGACTAACCATCATCTAGATGAAGGCATTCAAAAATGGGTGTTTCTCAGAGGCCTACAACCAGAAGTTCGCAAGTTCATGGAATTGAGAAGACCAGTCAATCTGCAAGCTGCAGTGAAAGGTGCAAGATTGTATGACGAAGTTGAAGCAAGGCTGACAATGACTCCAAGAAGAGGAGTCTTACCTCCTCCCATGCCAGGAATGGTATACCCACCAAATGCAGTCCCATGGACAGTTTCCTACCCCTATCCCCAAACGCAAACAATGCTCAGTATAATTCACCTAATCCACTATGGTCACCACAAACGACAGTGCCTCAAATGATGGTTTAACCACAACAACAATGGCCTCAAACAGTTCCTCCAATGGAGACTCAACAACACTGGAATCCTACCAACTGGAATCAACAATCCCAAGTCTCAACAGGAGCTCTAAATCAAAACCAGAACAGAGGACCCTCTGGATCGATCCAACCAGTGTATGTAGTGATTACAGAAGCTTCCCAAAACCCTACTATAAGTACTTCAGGAGGCGAAAATCTGAAGGACTACTTATCCAACTCAGTTGCAAGTATCAAGAAAGAGATTCTGGATGTGATTACAGAGCAGCTACAGTCGCTGAAGGTGAATACCACCAATATATCCACTCCTGCGGGAGCTAGAAGAGATGTGATGCACTCTAATCCATGGCGTGGAAAGTGTCATCAAGTGAGACATTTAGCCACTAAATGTACCCAAAAACCAACCATTCTTGGAGCCTTCTATTCCTACTATTTGTGGAAGAACCATACAGAGGATATTTGCTCTCTGAAAGAGATGCATGAACGAAGACAGAAGGATGAAAATGCACAATTCAACTTGCTGGAATCCAAAATGAAAACACAAGATATTGGACCAAAGCCTAGGGAATTTATTCCTAATTTTGGTCCAAGGAGGTTTCCCTCTCAAAGTTACAGAGGACGATAGTCTGGTGGTGGTTAGAGATCAGAGATGGAATGTTATAGGTGTGGAGAAAATGGTCATATCTCCCCAAATTGTCCAAACCCTAGATGATCTGTGGATTACAAGCCCTTATGCAGTCGATGCAAAGGAGAAGGCTACATTGCAAAGTACTGTATGAGTCCAGCCCTTGTAAAGGCCAATGGCACTGATAGCCAACAGAAGGTACAAGAGCCTGCTTCCAATTTAGTAGAGTTGGAATTTGCCACTATCACGCGCACAAAGAAGGAACCAGTTGTTCAGAACAAAAATAATTCTCCTGCCAAGACTGTGAGGTTCAACTTGCCAACAGAGGGACAGAGCAGTACAAGACAGAATAGTGTAGTACAGAGCAATGTAGTGCAGGAGAGAGTTACAGAGACAATCCTAGAAATAGGACCAGAGGCCCAGGAGATAGATGATACAGAAGCACCTCCAGAAACAGAGGAGGTGCTGATGCTGCAATTATTAGAAGAAAAAGGAAAGATGAAAATGGGTGTAGCCCCATTCCCCAACCGGCTGGAGAAGCCTGTGGATCCTATCAAAGATTATGACTTGGTAAAAGACCTAGACACTTTTAAACCAAACTTAACATTCCAACAGTTGTTGCTGATGCTGTCTCCTAGCTGTCGAAAGAAATTCCAAAGCATCTTGACAAGAAGACGTGGACTAAGGATCTTTCCTTCAACAATGACCAAGACCAATAAGGCCCCGAAGCCTGTAAAGGAAGTAGATATGACTAATGCCTTCCTAGATCCTAGAACCCCACAGATTAGTGTATGGATTGAAGGATGCTTTATCTCAGATGCACTGATTGATGGAGGCTCATCAGTAAACATAATGACAGATATCACAATGAAAGACTTAGGGTTGCAAGGAATTCAACCTACACTGTGGCTTATCAGATTGGTGGACCAAAGTAGAATTAAACCGTTGGACATCCTCCCATACGTAAAAACAACCCTTGTAGGAAGAGACTATTGGCTAACATATCTGGTGGTCAAACCAAATTCTTATGGGACCTCATACCCTCTACTGTTGGGAAGACCTTGGATTTTTGAAGCAAGAGCCAGGACGGATGTGTTCAAAGGAACCCTGACCCTAGGCAGAGGACCCAACAAAGTGATGTTAAAGCTGTATGGATCACAAAAAGGCAATGGATCCACATCCATTGAAGTCGTAACTGACTCCTCCAACAAGGTAACAGATGGTACATCAGGAGACAAAGAAGCTATTAAGCAGATCTTTCCTAAGAAAACAGAGGCACAGTCCCTAACAGTTGGCACTCTAAACCAACTACCAAGGGAAATAAAATCCTTGTCCATGGGAGAATACCTCCTGTCCCAACTAGAATTAACTTCTGAAATCACCTCTGACTGTGAAATAGAAGTATGGATGTAATGTTCTCCCTATTACATGACAGTCACAGAGACAGAGCAGAGATAGAACAATTAGAGAGTAGTAATCGTCGCAGAGACATAACAGAGACAGAGCAGATACAGAGATAGTAACAGACACAGAGCCAGGACAGAGACAGAAGCAGAGTCAGAAGCTGTGACAGAAGCAGAAGCAGATACAGAGGCAGAAGATCTGTTCTTCTCCTACAAAGCCTCTACAGAAGTAGAGACAGAGCCTCCAGAGGAAGAGGATGAAAATAAGGAGAAAGAAAACGAAGCAGATTATGAAAGTGCAAATGAAGAATTTCCTATGATCGCGAATGATCTTGTCAATGTCCCTACAGAGACCTTAGAGGTCGAAGATCTCAGGGTGTTGGATGGAATGACCATGGTTCCATTTGGATTGACCAATGGACCACAAAGTATGCAGAATCTGTATAAGCAATGGATTAAAAGCATAAAAATTAAGTTCACCAGTGGCTCCTGTCACCCCAACTGTTCAGACTAGAGAAAAGATGATGATGATGCCCCTTGTCAACAGAAGCCAAAGCCCTCACAGCCACGGCCCATAGAAGGTCTATGTTATGTGACATTCCTGGATACATCCTCTGAAGATGAATCCCTAAGTCCAAAAGAAATTACCACTCACATAGAAGCAAACAAAGCTCTAATACCCTTCCAACAACCTCAATAGAAAAATGAGTCATCTATTCAGAAGGAGGGCACTGGTTCTAGCAGAACATTAGACGAGGATACTACTCTCTTGAAAGAGTCAGACCTCTATCCATAAGCAATCCATGGGACATTTATCTGCAAAGTGGAAGGTGAAAGACAAGTAATGTTCTTGGATACTAAGAGTATTGAACGTCACCTAAACATGGGCCTCAATCTTCCAGAAGAAGAACTAGTAGTCCTGCGAAACTTACTCAAAGAGTACTTAAATGTGTTTGCTTAGTCATATAAAGACCTAAAGGGGATTGATCCCACAGTATGCCAGTATCACATTGACCTAGAGCCTAATGCCAAACCTGTAAGGCAAAGACAAAGGCGTATGAATCCTAATTATTCTGCTCTGGTGAAGGTTGAATTCTACTCTAGTGAAGGCTGAATTATTGAAACTTCTTGAAGCACAGTTCATTTATCATGTGGCTAACAGTGAATGGGTTTCACCCATTGTGGTTGTACCCAAGAAGAACGGAAAACTTCCAACTTTCAAAAGCTCAATTCGAAGACGAAGAAGGATCATTTCCCTATCCCTTTTACCAACCAACTGCTAGACACAGTGGCAGGCCATGAGTTGTATTCCCTCTTGGATGGATTCAGCGGATATAACCAAGTCCAAATTGCAAAAGAGGACCAATCCAAAACAACCTTCACCACAGAGTGGGGGACCTATGCCTATAGAGTGATGCCATTTGGGCTCTGTAATGCTCCTGCCACCTTCCAACAAGTAATGATGGCTGCCTTCCAGAATCATTTGCATGATTTAATTGAGGTGTCTCTTGATGACTTCTGTGTCTATAGCTTAATCCGCGAGCACTAGGGACGCCTAGAGCAATGTTTTGATAGATGTCAAGAGTATGAGATTTCTCTCAACCCCGACAAATGTGTCTTTGTTGTCTCATCAGGAGTTCTTTTGGGCCATATTGTCTCGGCACAAGGGAATGCAACAGACCCTGCAAAGATTGAGAAGGTTGCCGCCTTAACAGTACCAAGAAACCTCAAGCAATTGAGGATTTCTTGGCCATGTGGGCTACTATAGAAGATTTATTGCACATTTTGCAACCAAGTAGCCCCTCTGCACAAGCTCCTAAGGAAAGATGCGGATTTTCTTTGGACTGATGACTGCGAAGAAGCCTTTAATACCCTAAAACAATGCCTTATCCAAGCACCTATCTTGCAACCTCCTAACTGGACGAAGGAGTTCCATGTACACACAAATGCATCAGTTGAAGGGCTAGGTGCTATCCTATGTCAAAAGGCTCCTTCTAAATTAGATCAACCGATATATTATGCAAGCCGAAAGGTCACTGATAGGGAATGGAACTACACAGTGACAAAGCTTGAGTGCTTGGCAATGGTGTTTGCACTGGAGAAGTTTCGACACTATCTACTGTCAACGCATTTCAAGTTCTATGTGGATCATGAAGCCATGTCCTTCCTGATGAACAAAGCAGCTGTTAAGGGACAATTGATGATATGGTTACTCCTATTCCAAGAGTTTGATTTTGAAGTGGTCACTAAGCCTGGCCGTTCCCATGTCCTAGCTGATCATCTATCACGGATTCCTCAAACAGAAGAAGAGGAACAGGATGATCCAGATCTTCCTGATGCTTTCTTGTTTCTAATTGAAACAATTACTCCCTGGTATGTAGACATAACCAACCTCCTGGAAACTCAACAGTATCCTCCTAGCATCTCAAGCCGTGAGAAGAAAAAGCTTCTATTAGAATCAGTCCCCTACACCTTGCTAGGCGGTGCACTGTACAAGAGAGGCAAAGATGAAGTGCTGCGAAGATGTGTTGCAAGGGATGAAATCGGCATAGTATTGAAAGCATGCCATGACGAACCATGTGGTGGACACTTCACAAGAGAAGTGACAACCAGGAAGGCTCTATTAGCAGGATACTGGTGGCCGACCCTCCACAAGGATGCATATGATTATTGTAAGAGATGTGATGCTTGTCAGCGAATGGGGAAGCCCACCAAAACAAGTGCCATGCCACTGCAACCCATTCTTCCCCTAAAGCTATTTGAGAAGTGGGGGATTGATTTTATGGGCCCCATTGATCCATCTACTAGACGGAAGCAGAACAGATACATCTTAGTATGTACGGATTATGTCACAAAGTGGTGTGAAGCTAAAGCTCTGAAACAGGACGATGGCAATAGCGTAGCCTGTTCATGTACGAGAATATTATCACCCATTTTGGCAGTCCCCTCAAGCTGGTGAGTGACAAAGGCACTCATTTCCCAAACAAATCATGGAGGAGCTGACGGAACTGTATAAGATCCGCCATCGTAAGTCTACTCCTTATTACCCTAGAGCCAATGGCCAAGTTGAAGTCACCAATAGCATCCTTTGCTCGATCCTAACAAGAACAATTTCGCACATCGTCATGACTGGGACGATCGACTTACAAAGGCCCTGTGGGCATACAAAACCTTCCATAAGGGAGCTACAGGGACGGCCCCTTTCCAGCTAGTGTATGAGACAAAAGCTGTCTTCCCTGTTGAACTGGAATTACCCTCTTTGCGAGTGGCAGCTAAAGAACGCTTGGGAGATAATGAGTCACTACAACGCCGTCTTCTGCACTTGGAATGCTTGGATGAGATACGGCGGATGGCCCTACAGTGTATGGAAACTACTCAGGCACAACGCAAGGCCTATCATGACAGTTTCATCAAGCACAAGGAGTTCAAAGAAGGTGATCTTGTCCTAGCCTATGATTCGAGATTTGCCAAGCTTCCTAGCAAGCTTCAACAACGGTGGATGGGTCCATACAAGGTACTTGCTGTCAATCCTAATGGCTTTGTTCAGGTACAGACCGTTGATGCCTCTGATGATCCTTTCCTGATCAATGGCTATCGCCTGAAGAAGTACTTCCCTCCTTGGGGATCTTGACAATCACAGTCAACCTACCCTTTTCCTTTTGGGCATCGCACTGTCCTTCTCATCGTGCTTCTATTAGCCCTTATGATTCTCCTCATGAAGCGATCTCATTCTGCTAGCCCCTCATCGATACCTTTCAACCCGACCTTGTTCTCTTCTTGTTTGATCCAACAATGGTGGCGAGGTTAGTCCTGACACATGGTATTTCTACCATTCACTTTCTTAATTTTTAAAAAAAACAAGTAAAAGAAAAAGAAAAAAAATACAATAAACAAAACTGTTATGGGAGAAAAGGAAGAACTTCATTGTCATAGCAGGCCTCATTCCAAGAAAAGGTGGAAATACCCTTGGGCAGGAAGCTCATTGTGGAAAAGGTGGTAACACCTCGCAGTTTAGGATAGCTGACTCATCACCAGTAGAACCTTTCCAGCAAGTAATTTGAGGCCACCTCCCTTGGTGCACTGTTTCTAGAATATCAATCCGTCTGTCCTCCTAATAAATGACTTTTCTTACAAATCATTGAAGTATGAGATTTGTAGGCTGCCTCCCTGGGTACGCTTCATCTTCAAGATCCTGATGACAACAACAGTTGACATGATCTTCATAATCAACCCCTTGAGTGACGTGAGCTTTCATCCTAACAGGATGGGGATGTGCGTATGGGTTGCCCTCTGTATCTTTCAACAAAGCGTGAGATAGAGGGCCGAGTGAGTGACCAGTTGTTCCCTTCAAATCAAATGAGAGGTGAGATGTGTGAATGGAGTGTTGCATGCATGGGATGGGCCACTCAATGCACAATGCACGATCTATTCCTGTGCACTGCACCATAAGGCTCCCTGGCCTTCCTTCTTGCACTGTATGCCGGTACAAGGTGGGATGCACAGTTGCACCATCAAATGCACACAAGGCATACAACCTCTGCACAAGTGATGGTGAGGATTATATCAATGGGTTTCATGAATGGGTTGCCCTCTGTATCTTTCAACAGAGTGTGAGATAGAGGGTGGGCTAAGTGTGACTGGTGTTCTTCAATCAATTATCGAGAGGTGAGGATTGAGAGACATTACGACCATTGAAGTCAGGTATGTTTCTATTCCCTATACACCCACGGGTTGGGTCTCTACCATCAACATAGGACACATCATTCTATTCTATACACTACACTACAAGGCTCCCCTCGCCTTTCTCCTTACACCTATGCCAGACGGGGTTGGACGCACTGATGCACCATCAATTGTGCACCCTGGCATACTCCCTTTGCACCACCCCCTTGTCGATTCTTAAACTGGGTGTGAGCTATGGGTTTCATCATTATTTCCTCGAGTGATGTTAGTAATGGAGCGAGTGACTGTTCTATCATTCCATTTAAGTGATCGTGATTTGAGTGCAATATCCCTTATCATCGACAAATTTCCTGCGATTCCTTCAACCAGCTACCTCCCTGGGTGCTGTTGCTTAGTCCCTGCTACAAAGGATGAAGAACGTGTGCTGTGAAGACACCTTGGTACCTCTTGCGGCCGACAACGACACAAGACGCAACCTCGATATTTGACATTCCTCCTCGGCAATTTGGGCCAAGTTTTTCTAACCCTACACCTATTGTTTTTCAGTGACGATCACGTGTTAAGTGTGGGGACATTCGTGGTTGGTCTAAGGTGTGGTACTAGGTCCTTGTTATTTGGTTTTTCCTTCCTGCTAAGGTCTTAAGTGTGGGGACGCATCCCTGCGCATCTATGTCGCATATCCCCATGCATATACCCTGTTATGATCATATATCTATGCCATGACTTAATTTTACCCTGATGGGGTGCCTTCTCCATCCTTCTATTCTATTTTACCCTGTCCCCGGAGTTGTTCCTTGACCGTTTTCCTTTATTCTTTGTTTTGCGATTTTCCATGTGAACGTACCCTACGTTCACTGACACTCACATCCAACCTTACAGCCATGTTCTCCCTTTGAATTGCCCATTTTTCCTTTTTACCAACCCTTGTTCCGACAGACCGTTCTAAAGTTATTAATTTTTGAAGCAATTCCCATAAAATGGACGGTTTTCCATGTGAACACATCTTTATTGCTTCGAAACCCTGATCTAATGTGCCATCCCTGTCCTACCCATTCCCCTTGACATTTTTTCTTTTTACTCTGTGTCATTCCGATGCACGGTTCATCCGTTATTAATTTTTGCGGGTTTTTGGACCCTTTTCGTGCTTATTTTTCACATTTTTCCATGTGAATCTGCTCTCTTTTCACTGGAATTCCAGTTTAATTTGATAGCCGTGTCTTGCTAGCCTTTTCTCCACTTTTTTATTTTTTCTTCCCCCTCTTTCGACTACCAAATTTTTCGTTATTAATTTTTCCGAGTGTTTTCGGGTGTGATTTTTGTGTTTTTCCCATGTGAACCCCTCCGAATTTTCTCCAAACTGGGTTTTGATATGCCAGTCTTGTGAATCCCTTCCCTCCAGACATTTTTCTTGTTTAGTATCCTCTATTCCGATGCACAGTTTCTCCCGTATTAATTTTCGAGTCCACTTTTGGGTCCCTTTTTGGGATTTTCCCATGTGAATGCATCCTACCTTGATCGGAACTGTGTTTCGCTATGACAGGGTTGTTGGACACATTGTTCTACGTAATTTTCCTTTTTTCTGCACTTCGTTTCAATTCGCAGATTTTTCGATATTAATACCCGTATATGTTTTCGGACTTGTTTTTTGTGTTTTCCCATGTGAACACCCTAATTTTTCCCCGGATCCGATTTCACATGTTTCCATCATTTTCCCCTTGTCTCCTATCACATTTTTCCTTCTTACGATTTTTCAATCCGACACACGGTTCGAGTTTTATTAATTTTTATTCCTTTTTCCCGTGTGACCGTATTTCTCGTATCGCGCGTGAACGTGCATGTTTCTAGTTTTACGTGCCTCGGGACGCCCCCGTGGCGTCTGTGGTTCGACATCACTATCCCTGCCCCATTTGATCCCGTCATTGCAATTTTTTTTACTCCCACCCTGCACATGCACACGGGATGGGGGTTCGTTTTTTTTGCCCACCCATCTTCCATTTATTTTGTTATTTTATTTTTATTTTTCCAAACATAAAGAGAAAAAAAAAACCCAAAAAAAAGAAAACAACCAAAGAAAACATAAAAAAAAACAAAAAAGGAAAAAAAGAAAAACAAGGACAAAAAGAAACAAACAAATAATAATAATAATAATAATAAATCAAACAAAAACAAAAAAAACAACAACAAACAATAGCAAAAACAAAAGCAAAGACACAAGAAAAGAAAAAAAAAAGACCAAAATTTTAATTATAAAAAAATAATTAAAATTATTTTTTAAAATAAAAAACCCCTAACTATCTTACCTGTCGCGCTCCTTCATGGCCTCCCTTTCTTCCTCTTCTTCCTCCTCCTCTTCTTCCTTCTCCTCCCCTTCTCCTCCCCTCCTCCTTCTTCCTCTTCTCCTTCTTCCTCCTCCTTTCTTCCTCCCTTCTCCTCCCACCTTCTATCTTCCTCCTTCTCTCCCCCCCTCGGTCGTCGTCTCTGGCTGCCCTGTCGCCACCACTCGCCGTGGAGTCCCGCCGTCATCTCTTGCCGCCGCAAATGCCGCCGTCGCCATCGCCGCCGAAGACGCCACCTCCTGCTACCACGAGCACCGCTACCGCCAGTTTCTTTCTTCTTCTTCTTCTTCCTCCTCCTCCTCCTCCTCCTCCTCCTCCGGGCGGCGGGCCACCTCCCCTTTCCTCCACCCCTGGTTAGTTACCTTTAAACTAACCTTAGTTCCTTTAAACTAACCTTAGTTAATTTAAATTAACCCTTAGTTAATTAACTTAACCTTGGTTAATTAATCTAACACTAGTTAAACTAACCTAACCCTAATTACCCAACTAACCCTAGTTAGTCTAAACTAATCCCTAGTTCAACTAACTCACCCTTGGTTAAAGTAACTAACCATAGTTAGATTGACTAACCATAGTTACCTAAACTAACCCCTAGTTAGACTAACTCACCTCTAGTTAGCCTACCCTCACCCCCAGTTAATTAACCTAACCATAGTTAACCTCATCTACCCTAGTTAGATGACCCTACCCTAGTTACCTTACCCTAACCATAGTTAGATTGACTAACCATAGTTACCTAAACTAACCCATTAAACTAAACTAACCCCTAGTTAAACTAACTCACCTTTAGTTAGCCTACCCTCACCCCTAGTTAACTTAACTTACCCCCAATTAATTAACCTAACCATAGTTAACCTCATCTACCCTAGTTAGATGACCCTACCCTAGTTACCTTACCCTAACCATAGTTAGATTGACTAACCCTAGTTACCCAACTGACCCTAGTTAGACTAACCTAACCTTACTTACACAGACTAACCACAACTTAGCTTACCTAACCTTACTTACTAGACTCCCCTCACTAACATGACTTACACAGATTAAACAGACTCACACGACTTACCATAACCTAACTTAACAAACTAACCTAACCTAACTAACCTAATTGATTTACTCAACTAAATGAACTTTATTAACTTTCTCAGACTAAGCTAACCTAATTAACTTACCCTACTCAGTTAGCACCCGTTCTTGCCCTTTCTCCTCCGTTGTTTTCCCGCTGTGTACGGGTGTGCTAGCAGGCGTTCACGCGCGAGGACGCGCTTTTGACTTGTCCGTGCGGTGGAGTATTGCAGTCAGCCGTTCACACATAGTCATCCTTCGCTGTTCACACACACCCCGAGTATCGCTTTTTATTTTCAAACCTGCAAATACATAAAAATAAATATAAAACACATAAAAATTCTAAAAATTCATTTAAAATTCAAAAAATTACAAAAATCTATAAATATTACTAAAATTATTTGGAATATTTTTTAAGTGAAAATTTAAAAAAAGTACAAAAATTTTAAAATCTGAAAATTCATTTAAAATTACATGTAAAATGAGTAAAATTCATTTAAAATTAGTAAAAAAATTCAAAAATAAGTCCAAAAAAATTCCAAAATGTTTTGCAAACCCCCTTCCTCTTTTGCCACTACTTTCTCAATTAAAAATGCTTCTATAAATGGCCAAATTATTATTTGAAGCAAAACACCCTAATTTTAATACTTCACTTCATAAAAATTCATTTTAAATTCTAAAAATCAGTTGGCAAATCATGGATGAATTAACATACATTATTGACACTTGCTAGATTGCTGAGATCCCACTCTTACACTTCATACCATATTCATGTGTCCTATATCTCGATTTAATTATTAAAAAAAGAAAGAAAGAGAAAAAAAATAACAAAACAAACAAACCAAACCCAACAATATACACAAAACAAACACACCTAAAATAAAATTGAAAAAAAACTTAAATAAAAAATTTAAATAATAATAATAATAATCAAATCCAAATAAAATAAAACCACTAAGGTGTTTTATTTTTTTCAATCAGTGGTGTTTATTTTTTTTAAACTGGATTCCTTGCATTTGGGGAACTACTTCGTGCGCCTTCAGTCTATTGCATACACACCTCTACCAGGTATTTATTTTGTGAGCTTTATTCATTTTCATTATCCCTTAACCACAATTAATTGCTAAAATGAACTATATTCATCCACTTTTCCACGCACATTCGCTCTTAATATACAATTTTTTAATTTAAAATCAACCAGCTAATCACTTTGCACGCGCTACGTGTGCTTAAGAGGTACCTTAATTTTTAATAAAAATCAACTAATCGTCACAAAAAAAGCACGCGCTAGTAAAAAAGCGTTCCACATCACTATTACTTTTTAATTAATGAATTTGCATTTAGAGGCCCCAGTCTAGAAATCGTAGTTCGGGTTTCAATAAAGCACCGTTTCACCCTAGTAAATTGTAATTAAAATTTTAAGAAGGAACCGCCGTTTTCTTATTAAGGTTTATAACCTTATAAAATGTCACCCATTGTTAATAATTTCTTAAAATAAACCCTTCATTAAAACAATTTTTCCTCACTGCACTTTTTTCCCTTTTTAACAAACACGCTTCGTGGGATGAACGCGTAAAGTCCTCTTAGCTGAAACTGTTGGTCAATGTTATGGTCAGGTCTTGATTTAGACTTTTATGGTATTATGGTTTGTTTATGTGCTATGCTTACGAGTACGGTTTGTAGCTTTTTTCTTTCTTGCCTGATACGGGGGTTTGGGTGCCTGTTTGTTGCATCGCATGAAGTTTTCAGTCGCATATATGTAGAGGTCATGCCAAAATTTTTCTAGGATGTGGGTTGTTTGGGGTGGTAAATTGGTTAGTTACGTCTATGTGTGTGTCCTTATTTTAATTGATTCCTTTTTGATAGCCCTTTGGTTGTTTTGCAAGCATTCTTTGTGATTGTCTGTGTTGTGGTGTGTGTGTTTTTCATCTGAATGGTGCCTCATATTCCTCCTCCTATCCAGTATGTCCCGCTGATCAGTAGGGACTATTCTTCCCTACTAGCTGTTGAGCCTATAGCAAAAGCCAGAGTTGGGACTTTCGTGGCTGCTTCATTCCCACTGATTCTAGATGATCCATCCCTATGTGATGAGTTCCTTGCCTCATACAGCAAGAAGTCGGGCCTGGTTCATGGTGCTTCCATGGTATTGACACCCCGAGGGTTAGGGAAGGCTTTGTCTCTTTCCTACAAAGGAGAGCCCTTTGTTACAGCTAGATAATTATTCTCCAACGATGAGATTTTCAAGCTATTACAGAAGCAGACCAAGGAGATTCTCGATGTCAAGAAAGTGATAAATACTTCAGGACTATCTTTTTCCATGATCACTGATCCTCTTTGGAAGTTAGTCTGCCAGTTTCTCCAAGATAGGTTTATACCAGCCAAAACACCATTCCATTACTTGTCCAAAGAGCTCTTCATAGCTTCCAGGATGGTGTTAAAAGGAGTGGCTATTGATTGGAGTACTTACTTACTTATAAAGATGGACCAACATTTTGTCAAAGTAACTAGAGGAAATGTTACAAATGTCACCTATGGTTCCTACCTGTATGCTTTCTTGACATACTCAAGCCTAAAGAAGGGTGTGCTTCCACCTCCTCCATCTGATCTAGTACCTCTCCCACCACCTTCAGAAGAGTCTGAACCTATTGATATAGAGGATCTTGATTCTCCTCCTCCACTAGTCATTCAGCGAAAGCGCTTGAAGCGTGTGGCAGATAAAACTCCTTCAGTTCTTCCTTCAGTCACAATTCCTGCTACATCTGGCAGTGACCTCCTTGCTTACCTCACATGTAACAATTTGTTCAGGGCACATAGAGAGGGTTCTTTGGACATATCAGTCCCTTCCTTGAACAGTTTAGTGTCGGGAGATGCCATTCCATTCCTTTGTAAAGATATCCAGAGTTCAATTGAACTTTTAGTGATAGCTTATGCTCAACAGCTGTATGCTTCTTTCTATGAAGAATTGATGCAGTCCAAAGACCAGTTGCATAAGGCAACCTCAGAGTTAGCCTCTGCTAAAGACACACTTGCAAATTTGTTTAAGCAGATGGAGCAACAGACCCAAATGATTGAGACCCAAAGAGAAGAGATATCTTCTTTGAAGATTCAGTTAACCGAAGCTCAATCAGAGGTCACTAAAGTTGCGGAGGAGAAAGAGAGAATGTCCAAAGAAGCTCAAGAGTTTCAGAATCTTTTAGATGCAAAACTCTCAGCCTTACAGACTGCTCATAACACAGTGGAATCACAAGCTTCCCAAATTAAGCAGTTGCAAGACCAACTAACACAGTCACGATCTGTTCCTCCAAGCCCCAATGTTCCTATGATTCCTTCTATCTCTAAGCAGGACTTGGCAGTTCTCCATAGACAGGCCACATTGTGTCCATTGTTTCAAGATAAAGTGGAAAGATTGAGTCCATGATGGATTTGTTATGGTCGACATTTGAGCACTTCCAAGAGTATGTTCCTCTAGACCATTCTTTCTTTGTCCATTATCAGTTGCAGAAGTTGGCCTTTTATATGAAGCTTTCAACGATGGATCTTCCGCTTCTAGAGGATGGTTGGAGTGGGGCTTGGTCTCCTAGTTACTGACAGAAGTGGTCCGTATGGTGTTTGAAGATTTTGTGACGACGAATACCATGTTGCTATCTTACATGTATCTACGAGGTGATCTGTTGATTCCAGATGAAGTAGATATCGCCTGGTATGTGGGGGACGTGGTTTTGCAAGCTGTTTTGTATGTCAACTATTTGGAGTTGCGATAGATGACATGTTTCATTGTTATTCCTCAAAAGTGGCTACTTGCCCTGACAATTCATGGCACTCAATGATTGATTCTGTGGTCCTGAATCAACGTCAGAATACATCTTCTACCTATATACAGAGCACTAACCAACTGAGGGTGGATCTCTTAGCTTACCTTTCCAAGAACCATCCATTTGATTCCTCCTTTTTTGATGCCTATCAGAGAAGATCTGTTTTAGGTCCCTCTGTTCCTAGCCTATTGTACTATCAACAAATGGCTCATCGCTATGATACCTATCTTTCCCTTTATCAAACCAATTCAGCAGTAATATTACCTCTTCTTTTGCAACCTCAATCTTTTCCTCAAATTCCCATATTTACCTATTTTTCTTTTATCGAAGATAGATTATTTTTCCCTTCTCCACCATGCCCTTCTCTATCTATCCATATACCTTCTACTTTTCCTGTTTATCAATTAACACATTTTCTAACTGATTCACTTAAATTTTTAGCCACTCCTTCTTTAACTTATTCCTCCTTTTATGATTTTTCCTACCCATATCTTCATCCTCTTTTACTTATTTCACTTCCATCTCCTACCACTTCTATTTCTCAACCCCCTCAGTTGGTTAGTGAATATGAAGGATTTGATCAACAGATTCCAAGAAGAAGAGGATGGAGCTCGACTGATTCTCTTACGGGACCTCAGATAAATTGGCCAATAATTCCAGGGGATTGGATAATTGCCAGTCAAGCATACCAGAATTACCTTCATTTTACTCACCAATATTCACAATCTCTAGATCCTTCAGTGAGATTGACAGCTCATTTTACTTGGTATCTAGCATACATGTATAGGCATTTCCATAATGATCAAAAGGCCATTCCAAAGATTTGTATGAATGTCAATGTGAACATTGACTCCCGACAATTGGATGTCCTCTATTTTCATGCCCTATGTCTACCTAGCAGATACCTTGTTTTGCTAGAAAGGATGTGCTGCTTGCAGTTCTTTCAATATCCTCCAAAGACATTTGTAGATGAATCCTTCTCCACGGATCGTTTTCGAAACCACCAAGCGTTCAAAAGGGATCACCTTCATTGATGCCTTTGCAATGTATTTTGGATGATTCTTAAGGATAGATATATATCTCTTTTTGGAGGTGTCATTCAAATGGTTGTGTTAGTGTTTGTGTGTGTTGTAATATTTGTATGTGATGAGTTCGTGCTGATTGAGAATAATTTTTTTGAGGGCTCTTTTCAAACTATTGATGGTGGATGGATGCCTATGGTGCAAAGCTGAAGAGAAATTCTTATATCCTTTACAAAATTTTTATGGCTTTTAAATGATTAATCATATATGTTAATGAATAACAAAGTTTTCCTTTAGTAGTATTTTCTATCAGATAACACGTGCTAAGTTGGGGTCGTGGTTTGGCGAGACTATTGAAGATCTTACGAAAGATAAAATTGAGCTCTTTAGTGAACTTATATTCTTCTTTTCCTTAGGTCGCGAGGGCGCTTCCTTTCTAAGTATGGGGATATGTTGAGAGTGGAAAAAGACTGAATTTTTGACTGATTTTTGTTGTTTTTGAGGTCTGAATGATTGATTTTTAATAGATTTAGAGTGATGTATGGTTGTTAATGGAAGTATTTGAGAGTCTTTTGGATGATATTGATTATGCTTTAGAAGTTCATGATGATTCTTAGTAGAGATATAAAGATCTGCAATGTTCAGATAGGTTCTGTTGAGGTTCTGATTGGTTCTGTATACCTTCTATATAGCTTCTGTTTTGTTATAATTGTCTTCTATATGAAGCATGGATTGATGATTGATGAAGACTGAGATATTTTGAAAGACTATTGAATAGTTTTTGATAGTTTGGAATGGTTATAGTATGTTTTATGAGGTCCTGATGACCTTCTGTAGAGCCTCTATCTCTCCTCTGTCTCTGCTCTGTAATTGTACTGTAGCTGCTCTAGTACTGTACTGTAACTGTTCTGTAGATCTTCTGTAAGTGTTCTGTAGATCTTCTGTAAGTGTTCTGTAGAATGTATGTGTGACTTTGGGAAAGTTTTCTGAATTTTGGAAAGGATGAATCTAAGTTCAAAAGAGCTAAAACAAATGGAAATAGAAATTGCTGAAGACTGAAGAGAAGGCTGAAGTGACAGTGACAGTAGTGAGCTGTGAAAAGACACTGTAGTGGCTCTGGTGACTCTTCATATCAGACATACCTCTTGGGAGGTGCATCCACAACCTAAGAAGGATTATTGAGAGTTATTAGGAGATTATTTTAGTGAGGAGATGTTGTACTATTGATAGAGAGAGAGAGAGAGAGAGAGAGAGAGAGAGAGAGAGAGAGAGAGAGAGAGCCAAAGATAGTCAATTCTATCAAAACAGTGTAACTGTATATGAGAGATTGAGAGAGAGAACTATGAAGACATTAAAGATGAATACTATGTGATTTATTTCCATTCAAAGATGGTGTATTCCTTTGTGTTCTTTATTCTATTGATGGATTTTATAAAGATGTTGGAGATTATGATTGATTATATCAAATCCGTGGGAGATATCTACTATGATGCTGCATGAAGAATTGTTGTTTTCTTTGTTTTGGTCATCAAAAGAATGAAATAAAATCTTGTTGATGTTACAAGATAGATTTTCTTGCAGTAGAATCACCTTTTCCTTGGTATTCCTCTTGGGGCTCCACTCTACGGTTCTTGGTCAATGGCCGTGATTGGTTTGCTAGCCTGGAGCATTTAGACTTTTTCTAGGCGGCCATGCTTGTGGTGCCATCGCCTCCCTTGATTTTAGTCATGGGAGATATTGGCATGCTTATGCTTGAGAGATCATCGATCTCATCTTCTAGTATGGGCTCAACATCTTTTAGGTGCTCTTGGACCTCCTTCATCCACTATTTCACCTTCTTAATGGCTTCGAGTTGGCGCTTCGGGTTGGGGTACTCCCTGACCTTAGCACTTCTCTTTTCAGCCCTTCATAGAGCCGATGTTTCTTCCTTTGCGTCAATGGCTTTCCTTCCAACAAGTAGTGTTGTGGTACTTTCAGTTTTGGGAGTGACCTTAGCATCTAACCTTTTCTTCCTCCGGTCTTGGACTTTTCTTTCCAACTGAGGTTGCATCACGATTACTAGGTCCTGGTAATGATATGTTGGCCTACTTTGTCTGCGCATGGGTCATGACATGCAATGGGATAGGCATGGCCTCCCCATCGAGTGTCTCGACACCGAAAGACCCCAATGGAACTGATGGCTCATTTGACAAACTAAAGGACGGTTTCTGTCTAGGGCAATTGACAAAGAGGTGAGTGATTCCACACTCAATGCATCTTAGGTCAGCCTTGTCTCTATTATTTGCTCCCTCTCGGGGTAGTGCAAAGAAACATATCCTGGGTGACTGCAAGTCCAATATACAATTGGCTATTGGGTCTTCCCTCCTAGACATCTACCTCTCCCTCTACCTAACACAATCCTCATCATATGATACGTATGGGTTTACATAAGGCTCATTGCTGCTAGGCTCATTCACACAGTGAACTGGAGTATCACTTGATGGATGGGTCACATAAGGTCCAGGTGGTCTAGAGATACCTGTAGGATTTATCTCCATCCTAGGGATAGACAGTCTAGCATCATTAGGTGTCGGGAGAGCCAATGGGGCTCCCCTTCCAAACAAGTTCAGTGGCCTGTTCACAAGGTAGGATTGATCGTAAGATTGTGGGTATGGGAATCTCCAAGGTAGTCAACAATGCATGGCGTCATGGCTGAACTACCACAATTAGCGCAGGGTTGTGACCTAAGGTCCTAACGCTCGACTAGCAAGTGGTTTCTGTGACAATGCACGTATTGGACATGTGGGCACATTGGTTGTCTCATTATCTCTTACAATTCGGCTATATCCATCCTAATCTCTGGTAGCTCTTGTCCTGAATCAGTGCCCTTCCCTTTGTCTTGTGCGCTTGGGCCTGCTCTCTCACTCGGCGTTGAGGCCCTCTTGGAAATCCTAGCACTAGACTCTTCTTGATTCAAGCCTCTGGAGCTTCTTTCCTTGAGCTGGTCATCCACTCTAATAGCTTCTTCAAAGACCCTTGCCAGTGCATCTCGCTGCAAGCTCGAGTTGCCGGCCAAGGCTTTGTAGAGCTCTTCACTTCATATTCCATTGATGAATATCGTAGATACCGCTCTTTTGGTTGGTCTCTCGCCCATAGGGATTCTCTTGAAGAGGCTTCTCATATGGGTCACATAATCTTGAATATCCTCTTTCTCTCTCTGCTTGAGGTTCATGAGTCGCACTAGCAAGTTATTGGAGTACCCAAGTTTGAAAAATATCTTAATGAAGAGATTTATCAAGCCATTGAAATTGGCGCGCTCCACAATATCCGGACTCGTATACAAGGTCTAGCCCTTGTCACCTAAGCACTGTCCAAAATCTTGGGAGCGTTGAGTAGAATCAGTGAGGCCATTGGCCTCGCAAACCTACTCAAATTGCTCCACAAAGCTGTACGGGTCTGGTTTGCTTGGTATTTGTCCAGCTGCTTCTCCACAACAGGAATTTTTGATTGGCTCTTAGAGCCTTGGTTGACTCCTAACCCTGCCAGTAGCAATGTTGCTAATGCTGTAGCACTTTGCTCTGCTATCGTGTTATCTAGCAGTCTCTTCGTCAGAATCTTGCTTACTGTGAGGTCTCCTTCTAGTGCTCTCTCTCTCTCCGACTAATTTTTGCTTGCTAGGGCTAGCACTCTCTAGATCTCCCACATTTCCATACTCTAGCATAAGCTCATAGTTTGCTGATCTTGGTTGTACATGGCTAGGCCTTGCAGAGCCCTATGTGCCAGCTTCCTCTCATCCTCAAGATCTGCCATGATGTCCTCTACATGTCTACTGTGGTGTTCTAGCCAGATTTAAGCATCGTATTTGTTCACTAACTGTTAGACAGCCTCAAGAATTTCTCCTAGGTCAAGTTCTTCATTGCTTCTATGGCATGAGTTGCCCTCTTCCATGTCCAAGACTTCTTGCTTTGTGAAGTTGTTGATGAGGCTGGGTAGATCCACTTCCATGATAGTGTCTATCCTTGTTGTGTCCAGCTTTTTAGATGTGTTCTTTGCTTGGTCCTACTTTTGGGGATTCAATTATCCTTCTTTGTCTTGGGATCTTCTCTTACTAGTGGGTTCCGTCAATATTTTTTGTCTGAGTGAGTTCCTTGTTAATTATAACTAGTCCTAACCTTACCCTCACTTTATGTGTGTGTGTGCGGGTGTATTCTTTTCAGTGCACTGTGCGCAACTAGGCTCTTTCCTCTCTTTAAGTGTGTTTCGAGTGCTGAAAATCAAAGTGGGAAAACAAAGTGTCTACAAAGATCTAGCGCTCTTGTTTATGGGTTGGCTTGATAGGGTTGTATGTTCAGTTTCTAGTTGTCCTTGCCAGCTTATAGGGTTTTTCGTGCGCTATTCTATTCAGCTCATTCATGGTCAAGTTGGGGTATAACAACCAACCCACAACACCAGACACGTCAAGCTTGTGGAAACATGCTATTGCACAATTTTAGACTATTCGACCATGATTTCTAAGTCTATAACTACCTGTGAGGCATTTGCTGGGTTCTTTTGACGGGTATGCTTCTCATTGGCTAAGGTTTGTCAAATTTCCAGATTTTATTTCTCAGGTTGTGTCCGATTTACTAGAGTCCAATTACTAGTGTTTGATTCTAGAAATCGGACAAGGTCAAGTCCGATTGTCACAATTATACAAGGTGTGTTCGATCGGATGGCGTGGGTTGGTCCAATTAGGATACGTCTGATTCTCGGAATTGGACTGGGGTGCTTGGTCCGATTTAAATATATGTCCGATCGGACAAGTCACTGGGTCCGATTCTGTGGTCCGATTGCTGCAATCGAACAGGTCGAGTGTTTGATCAGATGAAATGGTGTGTCCGATTTCTTCTCATCCGATTCTCGGAATCGGATGGAAGTGGTGTATCCGATTCTATAGGTCCGATTCTCAAAATTGGAAAAGGTCTTTGGTCCAAGTGTCTGATTCCGCAAAATCGGACGCTGGGAAGAGTGTCCGATTCTGCAGGCTGAAAACACATATCGATTGCAATTTGCTAAAAATCTCCACTCTAATGCCACTACCACCTACAAGAACCTCCAAAAATCAAGCAAGGATGTATGCCAAGGGCATCCTATACCTGAATCTCGCAGAAAGCTTCGAGACGCTCCGATCAATTTGATGTGGACTCTTGACCTACAAGCTCACACACACACACACACACACACACACACATAGCCAAGACTGCAAATGAGGCTTTCTCTGGTCACCCAGGACCTTAATCCCTTGATGAGTACCACCTTAGCCTTCCTGATCACTCCCCTTGTGATTCCAACACATCTAAGGACTCTTTTTTTTCCATTTTTTCCTTGTTAGTGCCTTGTTCAGGCCTGTTTTACAGCAGCGAACCCTAAGCTTTCCAATCTAATTTCTCCCTCATATCCTACTCTAAATGCAACAAAAATCAAAAGCAAATTACTAAAATGATTTCTCCTACTCAACTAACCATCGAAAACCAAAAATACTTGTAGAATGGATTAAAAACCCAAAAACTCCTATATATCTCAAGCTCCAGTTTGGAGATGAAACCCTTACTTCGATGCTCAATTTGAAGCACGCACATGCTCAAGCTTGAATTCATTGGTCCCAGCAATGGAACCAAAACATAGAGGCAAGTCAACCGCCAAGACCCACAAACTGCTTATTGTTCAAGCATTTCAAGTGAGCACTAATGGCTACCTCTTACATAGTCGATATGCTATCCCTCTCTATGAGTGTAGTGAGCTTACCTTGATGCCAGATTGAGTTGATTCCTCTCTCAAGAACTCCGATAGCTCCACGATTCATGATGCAAGCTCAAGCATCCTCAAGCCTCTTCCTCCAAACTCCATCCTCCATATCCACATGTGAGATGAGGGAAGAGAAGAGAAGAAGAAGAGAGGAGATGGTGCAGGGCTTCACCTCCAAGATCCCTCACCCTCACACACTCACTCTCTCACTCACTCACACTCCCTCCCACAAGCACTCACAAGCAAGTAAGCAAGAGAAGAGAATAAGAGAAGAAGAGGACTCCACTTTGCCACACACCAAAGAATAAGCTCTCATTCACTTTTAGAACTTTATATACAAAACCCTATATCCCTTTTGGGCAGTCATCCCCTTATCTCCTTTTTTACTTCAACATCCATGGCCTAGGCCATTTTTCCCATTGTCCTCCTATTTTTCTAGTTTCCTTCCTACAGCCCATTCTACCTTTATAATTTGTATGGGTAAGAGCCCAGCGATCTTAAAATAAATCATGATGCGCCTTGCGCCTCTTTTACAAAAGTATTGACTTGCGCTTTTTCTTGCGCGCTTTTCTCCTTGATTTAGGACTTTTCTACACTTCTTGTATTTCCATATTTTTCTTGATATGCCTTCATCTTTTGTTTCACTTTTGCCTTGGTCTCGTCTTCTGCTTTCGATTTTTCAGATTTTCCACCTTGTTCATCTGAGGGTTAACAAAAAGATATGGTATCCTACTTTTGATATGTAGGTCTTTTGAGGGGTTTCAAGCTTGACTGTAGACATGTCCTTAAGTTCCTTTTGCTTCAAGAAATGCATAAATGTCTATGGGTCTAATAGATTGTAGCATATAAGGCACTAAGTTTGTCTTACATTCTAACAAATATGATAAGAGAGTATAGCTAAAATATTGCATCAATTTAAAGTCACTTATTATGGCTTGTGGTATTCAACAAGGTATGTAATATGTACTATGTATACCAGTCATAACTTGTTTTATAAGAAATTATAATCATCATCCTATGGTTCCTTATCACCCTCCCCTTGGATCCCTTCAACTTGACCCACCACATTTCCTTTCTATCCCTATAGATATATGAAAATAAAGAATTAAAAAAATAAAGAAGTTTCAATGTGTATGAGAAGAGAAACATCTTAATAAATTGTAATTGTTGTGATGTTACTTGCAGCATGTTTGCTATAGTTAAATGCACCTATAGCTACTCTATTAAATATGGTTCAAGCATGTAACTATTACTTTGTTTGGAATAGGATTTTTGCTTATAGTTCCAAGTTAGATTCTCTTACTTGGTACAAGAAGAAGAAGATTTGAAGTTTAACAAAAAATCAAATGTATGGCATCCTACTCTTGATATGTGGGTCTTTCCTATATAAAGGAATGTGCTAGAAGAGAGAAGATAAGGAGAGTGAAGATTGCAAAAGAGAGAGGAGTGCAGAGGAGAGAGAAATTCTAAAATGATGAGAGAGAAAGATAGGAAAGAGGTGAGAGAAGCCATGGAAGTTGTGAGAAAGAAGATGTAGACTTTGTACTAAATGGTGAAAAATAAAATTCTATACATCTAAATAAAGCTCTTTTCAAATAATTTCATCCCATGTATGTTGTTGCTTGTTTTCCATAGTATAGAATAACATTTTCTTTAAAACAAAGACTATTTGCAATCTATCTAAACGGGGCCATGAATGACTAGTCTTTAGGCAAGGTTGCTTCCTAAAGGTAAAATAACTTCTCCATAATCAAATTTGGTCTCCAAAAAGCTTCTCCCAATGGTAATGCTCCCCACATGATCAAATATTCTTTAATTGTTCTTGATCTAAGCTTCTTATATCAATGGCCAATGACCTCCTTAGGCACATATTGAAAGATGCCCTCTTCATCCATGGGTGGAAACTCCTCTACATACTCCATAATAGATCCAATAATGGGCTTCAACTGACTCACATGGAAGACATTATGAATCCTAATAGATGAGGGGAAGTGTTGGAGCCATATTTAAGAGTGACATAATGAGACGTGCACTTTAAAAAACACTAAATCTCCTTCTTGAAACTCTAAGTTCTGCCTTTTCTCAGCATAAAGCTTCATTTGATCATGGGCTTTCTTTAGACTCACTATACATTGTTGAAAAAAAGCCTACATGTGATCCAAATCTTCCTTGAGGGTTTATTTTTTCATTAAAAATATCGCAAGAAAGGGTATTGTATCCATACACAAAGCCTCAAAAGGTGAAACTCCTATGATGGAATGAGTGGAGTTATTGTAGGCAAACTCAATCAAGTGTAACCATGAATCCCATGCATTTTGGATATCATGGCAAAAATGTCTCAAGTAGGCCTCCAACCATGCACTAACCTCTCTATTTGGACATCTATTTGAGTATGAGAGGCTATAGGAGGGGCTAATTTAGTACCCATGCAGTTGAAAATTGCCTACCAAAAGTTACTCCTAAACTTGGCATTTCTGTTATGTACTATAACATGTGGTAATCCATGTAACCTAAAAACATGGTCCATGAATTGACTGGCTACTTGAGATGTTGTATATTGAACTTTTGTGAGAATAAAACAGGTTGCCTTGGTAAGTCTATCCACTACCACATAAATGTTATTCCATTCTTTTTTGGATAGGGGTAAGCCAGTGATAAAATCCATAGTAATATGCATCCATCTACCTTTAGGGATAGGCAATGGCTACAATAAACTCCTTGGCTTTAATATGTTGTCCTTGTAATGTTGGCATGGTACACAACTAGAGAGGAAAGTCTTAACATCCTTGTCATAAGTCTTGAACACATCAAAATGACCATCAAGAGGTGAGGAATGCATCTCATGTATAGTTTTCTATGTGAATGGGAAAGTGTGTGAAATGACAATCCTACCATGATACTATATGAAACCATTTCTCAACTAAAATTTGGAGTTCTCCTCAATAATGCCTTGCTGTAATTTCTAAGATATAGGGTTGAATTCATGGTCTAAAAGATAGGAGTCCTTGATCTCCTCTAGTAAATCACTATGAAGTTTTGAGACGATTGAAACTTTGCATGTTGTCTTAGATAAGGAATCAACAACTACATTATCCTTTCCCATTGTGTGTGTGATGTCAAAGTCATAATTGTGCGATGTAGCTACCCATCTACATTGCTTTGGAGTGAGATTTGACTCTGATAGGAAATATTTGAGGACCCTATGATCACTTTTTATCTTGACTTGGATGCCATACAAATAATGATATCACTTCTTGATTGCATGAAGAATGGCTAGCATTTCTTGGCAATAAATAATCATTGCCATATCTTTGTCATTAAGCAAGAAACTCTCAAATGCTATTACCCCATACTCATGTAATAAATTGCTCCAATGCCCCATCCATTAGCATCACACGAAATAGTGAAATCCTTGAAAAAGTCAAGACAAACAAGAATAGAGGCTAAGATAAGTAAAATTTTCAATTGATTAAAGCTCTAATTACCTATGGTATCCTAGAAGAGAGTATCTTTTTTAAGATTGTCTCTGAGAGGTGCTACAATAGTCACATAATGGTATATAAATTATGATAGAATGAAGATAAACTAAGAAATCCACAAAGAGAAGTGGCAATAGTAGCTACGTATAGGCCAATCTTTAACACATTGCACCTTTTAAAGATAAACTTGAATTCTATTTTTATTGACAGTGTGTCCTAAATATTCAACCTCAATTTGCATGAGTGAACACTTGGACTCCTTGGTAAATAGCTTATGTTGTCTCAAGATATCAAATACCTTTCTCACATATACTAAATGATTCTATAATGATTTGCTATAAATGAGTATATTATCAAATAAGATTAGTACAAAATGAAAGAGTAAAGGGTGTAAAATCTTGTTTATGAGACTTTGAAAGGTAGCTAGGGCATTGATTAATCTAAATGGCATTATGAGCCCATGATCTCTCCTAAAGAAGATCTTAACTTTATCATCGTGCCTCATACAAATTTGATGATATCCAGATCGTTAATTTATTTTGGTGAAATATTTTTCTTCTTTCAACTCTCAAGTAAATCATCCACCATAGGGACGGGATACCTATTCTTCAGAGTGATCTCATTAAGGTCCACATAGTGAATGTACATCCTAAATGATCCATCATTCTTCCTCACCAAGAGGATTAAAGATGTGTAAGGCAAGGAACTAGGCTATAAAAGTCCCATCTCCAACAACCCTTTGATTTGCTTAGCAACTTTCTTTCTTTCATACTCGGAGAGTCTATAAGGTGATTTGTTGACTAGCTTAGAATGAGGCTCTAAATCAATTGGATGGTCAACTAGTCTATAAGGTAATTTGTTGACTAGCTTAGAATGAGGCTCTAAATCAATTGGATGGTCAACTAGTCTTTTAGGGGGCAATGCTATAGATATCTAGAAAGATCCTTGTACTCTTCCAGAAGAGCTTTCATTATTGAATTTTTGACTGATTTCTTAGGCTGATTTGTTACTTCTTTATTAAGATGCAAGACAAAGATTTGGGATCATTTCTTGGAGTTCTTTTTGGGTTGCTTTGCTGTAATTTGAAACTTTATTTTGTTATGGATTCCTTCCAAGTGTATGAGATGTCCACCATTGATAAACACTAGGTATAGCTTAGAGAAACCCATTAAAAATTTTGTCTAATTGTGTCAATCAATCATAGCCTAACACAATATCAATATGGCCCATATCTAAAAAAATTAAGTCCATTTACTGCCCATCATTTTTAGCCAGCTTAATATGCAATTTGGAACACATTTGGTTGCTAATTTCTTCATCTCCATTTTTCACTTACACTTTAATTGGCTACTATAAATTAGTGGGAAAATACTTCAACTTGTCTATGGATGATTTATAGATGAAACTATGGGTACTACCACTATCAACCAAGATGAATACATTTTTCCCCTGAATACAAAGTGTGTTTGGGCTTCTTGATCTTGTCCATTGATTGAAATGGAGCAAACAATTCCAACATATGACTCATCTTTCCCTCTTAGACCAAAAGGAACACTACTGACAGGATCAAAAGGGAAAGTATTAGCAAGATCATAAAACTATTATTGACCAATATCCTTATTTTTAGTAGCAAGCATATGTGTATTTCCATCATCATTATCCTTTTCTAAATCCTTAAGGACTAGCATACTATGAACCTTAGCTTTTTCATTCTTCTAGGCATACTTTGTTGCATGATCACCTGTGTATTTCTCACCACATCTAAAACAAAGCCCATTTTATTTTATTTCCTTGTACAAGTCCATGGGAATAGATTTTTTATTACCAAATGTTGAAATAGTTTTAGGCTTGTTGTTTATGGTCTATTCTTAGATTGTTTGATGGCCTAAAATTACCTTATTGTATTGAGTCATTGAAAGGTGGATAGGTATGTATTTTGGAGTTGTTAAATGACATATTATTTCCTCCATAACATATCCCTAACTAGCCTTGTCTCAAAGTATTTCTTTGCTACCCAAAAGATGACTGCAAAGGAGTCTGACTTCTACATTTCTTCAAATACCTTTTAGAGCCAACTCAATAGCTCTAAACAAACTTGCAGGGGATTATGCCATCACATCAATTGAAAGATTGGGATCCAAACCATACATGTATTTATGAAATTTGGCATCATCATTGACAAACTCCACATACATAGTAAGGTTAAGAAGTTGATTGATCTATTCTCTTACCAAAAGACCCCTCTGCTCGCTATACCACCGTCTAGTAGGCTTTTCTTTTTCCATAAGGGAGATAAAGACCTGCACCATGAGCACTTTAAAATATTTTCAAGTGTCCACCTTATATTCATAAATCACCATAGAAAGTGTGGGCAAAATCCTCCAAATGTACGGTGGCAAATTGGTATTTTTTATCATTAGACCTAGGAAATATGTCAAAGTAATCTTTTAATTTGGAAAGACACTCTTCAAGGTCTAATGGAGAATATTATACTTGGATAGTGTAATCTATCCCTGAATTCTCTATCACCATAATTTGGCTATCCACAATGGGGCTTATCATTATGTGAATCACCATAGTTCCCACTATTAGAGTAGTTACTACAAAAGAAGGATGAGATATAACACTTGGAATTGATACTCTAGTGGCAAATTGAAGGCTACCCTCCCATGACATAAACTGAACAGAAAACCAGGGAACAAAGCACACAAAATCTATGTGTATGGCTTTGCCATTAATCTCAAAACTGAAAAGAAACCATAAATCTCTATCTTAGTATAATGAACAAATTTGTCATCTTCATCCATAGCTTCAACCATTATGCACAAAAGAAAGAGCAAAAGGGAAAAGAGGAATTTCTGCACAAAAGATAGAGGAGAGAGGATGTCACGTATGTGGGATCTAGAGCATGACAAAGGCAGTAGCTATGGAGGATGGAAGATAAAGACACAACTCATGTTGACATGACAATGTAGACAACTGTTATACAAGTGAATTAGGTTTCAAGATTGAGACTTGAACTCATAAACACAATCTTGTGTATGGACAACAATGACACAGACACTTGACATAAAAGACAAGTACTATTGCATTATCATCATATGAAAGTGATAGTTCAAGTACATCATTATATAGAGTTCTTTGGTAGCACTTAACATCCACTATGCATATGGGGTTTTGTCTCTCTTCATAGAATGGACTGCATCTTCCTAGCCTAGCTGTCCTATACAAAGGGACTAGAGTAGGTGTGATTGCAAGTATCTCAACACCCCTCCTCAATCACAACCAAAAGTATAAAGTGTGTAGAGGCTTTAGTAAAAGCAACACCTGCAAAGTGTGAGCACACCATAAACATGGCAAAACACCAGAGGCTATAGCAGGGGCCTTACAAAGTGTACAGAAGCTATAGTACAAGGATAACTGAGGAGTTTTACAAGTTTATGTTTGAGACATTAGGACTGGGAAACACAAAACTAAAAAAGTCTATCTGAATAGAAGGACTGATGAGGTTTTTCCTTCTCCTGGTGGTCTTCTTCTTCTTCGTCCTTTGCTCCATTTTCTTCTTCTTCTTGGACTGCAACTAGATAGGCCTTTTGGGACCTCTTTCTTGTGTGGTAGAACTTCTCGGTGTGTCCAGTCCTTTTGCAAAAGTCACAGAAGAGTTGATCCTTCTTGCGTTTGTACCTGTTGCCAACATATAATGCATGCTCATCTCTAGACGTACTTGGTTCTTTCTTAGTTTTTCGCTTCTTTTCCTCTTCTAATAGTGATGTCTGGATATCAACAAGTTCAGGATTTGGCATGTTGATTAAAGTTGTTGATACATTATTATATTTAGGAGGCAAACTCTTAAGTAGAACACCAATGCAAACATCTTCTTCCATTTTAATGTTGATTCCTGCAAGTTGGGTTAGAAGTCCTTCCATATAATTTAGATGTGTAGCAAGTGATGTGCTGGACTTCATTTCAAGCTTGAAAAACTCAATCAGGAGACCATACTTTGATGATTTAGACTGTGCACCGAACAAGGTGTCAAGTCTCTTCCATGTATCCTGTGAGGTCTCATAGTTATCCACATGGTGGATATAGCTATCGTCTAGCTCCAGTTTGATAATGGCCTGGGATTTGTCATCATTCTTTTGCCAAGTAGCTGCAAGGTCCGCATCCCGAGGTTTCTTCTCTTTGCCATTTGTGATGGCCCAGGGACCCTTCTTCATCAAGATGAGCTTGATGCGGGTTTGCTAGGTGTGAAATCCAACTCCCTTGAACCGAGCTGTCGGTGAGTATTTTCCCATGTTGAAGAGCTAGAGCAGCAGCAAATCAGTTCCAAGATTCTCAGATTTTTCAAGTGAAAGAGCAGATTACAATGTGTCAAGAGACACAAGTAATGATAGTGTGAAAACACACTATGTTCGACTTGATGTTGAGCTTGAATCTTCCTGTTTGGGTCTTTGATCCTTTGCCAATCTTTCCAGGTTCTTCCCTTCCTTGATTTGATGCTAGGACAATAGATCTGAGTAACAAAAGCTTCAGTTGATTGAGAGGAAGAAAGAGCTTGAAGTGAAGGAAGAAGCTTGAATTAAAGTGGCTATGGTGGCTTAGTCTTCAATTCTTCCAAATGTTCAAGATCTCCCCTCCTTGATGATTTGATGGAAAAGTTGATCAAATCAGAGTGGCAAGGGCTTTGTTGAGTCCTAAGGAGAGAGAAACTGATGGATTTTTTTGAGCTTGAAGCTCAAAGCTATGGTGGACTGTGTTAGTTTTCTGCAGCTGCCTGGTTTTTTTCTCTATGTGGGCTGTATACTTGATCATTTTCCAAACTTTTTACATGGTTAGAAAGCTTATGTCATAGTCTTCCAAATCCTCATGATTGCAGGCTGAAATTCATCGCGTGGTGATGGTGCAGATGGTACAAATAGATGTTTGCGAAAATCTGTGCGAGTTTGGGGAGATCAACAATGGTGAGCCATACAACGCACAATGTTGGTGCTTTTCATGCTGGGCACTTGCACCTAGGAGTGCAGAGGATATTTTCAGAGAAAGTGTGAAGAGATACGTACTATAGAGAAAGATATGGAGGCTCCAAGTATTGCAGGTCCAGTTTGGCTATGGCAAACACACGGCAGAGATTGAGAAAATTGGCAATGCTGAGTTATGGAGTGGCCAATGTCGAGCTCTTAAGTGATACAGAGAAGCTTTGAGAGTCAAGGAACAAATGTCCAGAAGAGAACAGGTTGAGATATGACTTCTGGAGAGAGATCCAAGAGCTTGAGGCAGGCAGGGTGTAGGTTGGC
Organism: Lygodium microphyllum; assembly: GCF_053477565.2. Classification (NCBI taxonomy): domain Eukaryota; kingdom Viridiplantae; phylum Streptophyta; class Polypodiopsida; order Schizaeales; family Lygodiaceae; genus Lygodium; species Lygodium microphyllum. Next base: position 132,667,156 of record NC_141150.1, on the reverse strand, counting down.
TATGGCTCGCAAGGAAGGTCAAGTAGAGATGGAGGTGAGAAATGGAGCCATGAGCTGACCTGAGGTTAAGATGAGCTGAGAGAGAGTAGAGGAGAGCTAAGCCATGCTTAGCTGGGCTCTGATACCATGTCACATATGCGGGATCTAGAGCATGACAAAGGTGGTAGCTATGGAGGATGGAAGATAAAGACACAACTCATGTTGACATGACAATGTCAACAACTGTTACACAAGTGAATTAGGTTTCAAGATTGAGACTTGAACTCATAAACACAATATTGTGTATGGACAACAATGACACAAACACTTGACATAAAAGACAAGTACTATTGCATTATCATCATATGAAAGTGATAGTTCAAGTACATCATTATATAGAGTTCTTTGGTAGCACTTAACATCCACTATGCATATGGGATTTTGTCTCTCTTCATAGAATAGAGTGCATCTTCCTAGCCTAGTTGTCCTATACAAAGGGACGAGAGTAGGTGTGATTGCAAGTATCTCAACATTGTTAGATATGATCAATGCCCCACCCTCATTAGGTGCTACCAATGATCCATGGTGCTCAAAGTTGTAAGGCCCCCATTATGAGGAGAAGCCAAGTGTGAGCCCGGATATTGGTGGAGTCCTGACTTGTATATCAGATGAGGTCTATGTGCCTGGATGGCAAAAAGGTGACCATTGTGGGTCTAATCTTTGGGTTAGACGGAGTGGTTAAGCTGGTAGCAACTCGAGGTGCATTGCATTGAGTTGCGGTGTAAGGGAGTTAAAAGGGGCCCCTATTGTGGGGTCCGGGGGCCGCGGAAGTGGCCCCTGGCTGGGGGGTCCCAGGGGGAGCAGCGCCACCGGCCCGATGGTAAAGGGAATATTCCCTGGAATATTCCTTGGCCGACTAGTGGAGGCTCATATGGTAGGTCGGCCGACCTAACGACCTTCGCGGGCTATAAAAGCTAAACCCCTTTGCAGCCATCGTATACTTATCTTTCACCCAGTCAGAGTTGTTGTTCCAGCTAGCCTTAAGCTCTTCACCTATCTTCTGTCTAGATCGCCATCTAAGCTTCACATAGTGGAAGCGCACGGGTGGACAGAGCTATCTTTGTATCAGTTGTTTGGAGTTAAAGAATTTACTGATTCTCCTCTTATCTGTTGTGTACTCTCTATCTCTTTCTCAGATTCTGTTCGCTGCGCCGTGTAATATTTTACATGGTATCAGAGCCTAGGGGGCTCTAGAGATCGGAGAGCGTGCAAGAGGCAAAGGCTTCAACAGCAAAGAGAAACTATGTCGACTCCGGGAAGCGGTTCTGGCGCATTAGGAAGCGGTGCAGGAGGTGGTGCTGCTGTACCGGCTATTCAAACACTGAGGATTCGTCCACCAACCTTCAGCGAAAGCAAGTTAGATGGTACAAACTACACCTTGTGGAAGTTCAAAATTACAACTATCCTTGATTCTTATGAGCTTCTGGAGACTGTGCTGGGGACTGACGTAGAACCACAGTCTACCCCCGACCCATCAAATCCTAGTGTGATGATTCCTCCGAATGCAGATCTTCTACGAGCTTGGAAACGAAGGAATGCAAATGCATTGTGTGCCTTAGTTACAAGCTGTTCTGACAGTGTTTTGACTTTGATTCAGCATACAACCAAAGCGTCAGAGGCTTGGAATGTACTAAGGAGTCAGTATGAAACATGAAACCAAACAAGGATTCAAAACTTGGAGAATCAACTAGCAACAGAGAAGTTTGCTGAAGGAGAGACGGTTGAAGCATTCATCACTCGGATTAAGAATATGCACGACTAGATGGCTGGTGCTGGGATACAAAAGACTAGCGAAGAGCTAGCTCGGAAGTGTCTTCAGATTTGTCCACAAAAGTTTGATGGACTAGTAACTGCCCTTAATACTCAGGTGAGACCTCAAGCTTTGACTTTTGAGGAGTTTTGTGCATTATTAATGGAGGAGGAGTTGAGGCTGAAAGCCCGAGAAGGAAGCAACAATGGAGATGCTGCATTCTCTGCCAATGCAAAAGGCAAAGGTGTTTCCTCCACCAAAAATGATGGTGACAAAAAGAAGAAGGGCGGCAAGAAGAAGTTTCAAGGAGAGTGCTTCTATTGCAAGAAGAAAGGATGTGCAATTGCAGATTGTCGTGCCAAGAAGGCAGATGAAAAGAATGGTACCCTTAAAAGTAAAGGGAAAGAGACAGCCAATACGGCTGAAGCAGAGTTGGAATTATTCATGGCGACCATTGAGGAAGTGTGCTCCTCGGCGCAAGAAGAATCTACCACTGACTCATGGGTGTTGGATAGTGGGGCCTCCCGTCACATGACCAACAAGAAAGGTCTATACAATTCTATGCAGCCTCTACAAGAATCCATCACTGTGATGGTTGGAAATGATGCTAAATGCCTTGCTGCAGGCACAGGTACTATTTCTTTTGTTGCTACAAATGGTGAAGTCAAAAAGCTTTCAAATGTGTTGTATGTTCCCGAAATCAGGAGAAATCTCTTATCAGTTGCTGCCATAACTGATCTTGGTCATGAAGTGAGGTTCAAGAAGACAGGTGCAGAAATTATTGATAGTGCTGGCACAATTGTTGGCAAAGGAGAAAGAAGGAACAACCTGTATGAGCTAAGTGCTCTTACAGCCACCGCTGGAGTGGGCACAAGTAGGCTTTGGCATGAAAGGTTTGGACACATCAGATTTGCAGTATTGAAGGAGATGCAAAAGCAAGGTATGGTTGCTCACCTACCTACAATAACTGAATTGAAGGAACCATGTGAAGCTTGTATGATGGGCAAGCAATAGAGAAAGGCATTTCCATAAGAAAGCAAGAATAGAGCACAGGCTCCTCTAGAGTTGGTGCATGCTGACTTGTGTGGTAAGATGCCTACACAGGCCTTGGGGGGATCTTCTTATTTTATGTTGATTGTCGACGACTACAGTAGAAAGATGTGGGTGTACTTCCTTCGTGATAAGGCTCAAGCTTTTGGTAATTTTAAAGAATGGCTAATACTTGTTGAGAATGAAACAGGGAAAAGTGTGAAGAAATTTAGAACAGATGGTGGTGGTGAGTTCAACTCAAAGGAGTTTGAAGGCAAAAATTTTGCAAGAGCAAAGGGATGAAGCGTCAATTGACAACACCTCACATACCTCAGCAGAACGATGTTGTGGAATGCAGGAATCGCACCATTGTGGAGATGGCAAGATGCATGCTAAAGGGCAAGGGATTGCCTAACCATTTTTGGGCTGAAGCTGTTAATACTGCAGTCTACATTCTAAATCGGAGCTATACAAAGGCTCTCAAGGGAAAAACACCTCATGAGGCTTACACTGGTAAGAAACCATCTGTCCCACATTTCAGAATTTTTGGATGTGAATGTTATGCACATGTTCCAGATGAGAAGAGAAACAAGTTACAACCAAAAAGCAGAAAATGTATCTTCTTGGGTTATAGTGATGAGCAGAAGGCTTACAAATTATATGACCAAGAGGCAAAGAAGATCATCGCGAGCCGTGATGTGGTGTTCAAGGAGGAGCCGCATACAGTGGAGGAGGAGAAAGAAAGTTCTTCCACTTTATCATCAAGCGAAGAAGTAGTCCACTATGAACCTGTCCCGAGAGCTATCCCTATCCTTAAGGAGGAGGAAGCATCATCTTCAGATGATGAAGAAAAAGTTCACCAACCTGACATCACCCCATCGAAAAAGCCATTGCCGCGCTGGGTGAAGCAGCTCTATGACCACAATAATCCTATGCCTGCATCTGTTGAGGAGAAGGCAGACGGACCAAGGAGGTCTCAGAGAATAGAGGAGCAAAGGAGGGCTTCTGCTCACATAGTCAATATGGCCTTGATGGTTGAGATTATGAGAGAAGTAAAGGAGCCAACTGACTTAGAAGAAGAACTTGCAGATCCATCATGGAAGGCTGCTATGCAGGCGGAGTATGACAGCATAATGAAGAATGACACTTGGGAGCTAGTGGATTGACCAGCAAAGCGGAAGGTTATTGGCACCAAGTGGATCTGGAAGGTAAAGTACAAGGCTGATGGTACCTTAGAAAAGTACAAAGCTAGACTGGTTGCCCAAGGATTTTCACAAGTTGAAGGGTTTGATTTTCAAGAGTCATTTTCCCCAACTGCCAGAATGACCACTATTCGCACGGTACTTGCAGTGGCTGCCCACAAGAAGTGGCCAGTGTACCAAATGGATGTTAAGTCAGCGTTCTTAAATGGTGACCTCAAGGAGGAGGTGCACGTGGCTCAGCCACCAGGGTTTGAGGCCCCCCATTCTGAGAACAAAGTGTGTAAACTGAAGAAGGCATTGTATGGGCTGAAACAAGCCCCTAGAGCATGGTACCAGCGGATAGATAGGTTCTTTTTAAACCTAAACTTCAAAAGATGTGCCTCAGATGCTAACTTGTATGTTTACAGGGATGGTAAAAAGTCTGTAGTGATTGTCCTATATGTGGACGACCTTCTTATTACAGGTGACTATGAAGATATGATCAACCAAACTCGAAAGGCTTTGAGTTCTGAGTTTGAAATGACAGACTTGGGCTTGCCGCACTATTGTTTGGGGATTGAAGTCTGGCAAGAGCCAGGAAAGATCTTCATCTCTCAGAAGAAGTATGCATGGGAGATCTTGAAGGCATTTGGCATGACCGAGTGCAAAGAGATAGCTACACCTATGGGAGTGAATGCAAAGTTATCCGTCGAGGATACATCAGCACTAGCAGACATTGGGAGGTATAGGAGGTTGGTCGGCAGTCTGATCTACTTGTGTAACACCAGACCAGATATCAGTTTTGCTGTTGGTGTTTTGAGCAGGTTCTCAAACAAACCTCATGAGAGTCATTGGAAGGCTGGGATGCGGGTGCTCAGATACTTGAAGAAAACTCTTGACTATGGTATCACATACAATTTCTGAACTTCTCTTGTGGGGAACTGTGACTCAGATTGGGCAGGAGACATTGATTCCAGGAAGTCAGTTTCTGGTTATTGTTTCTCTTTGGGTTCAGGAATTTTCTCTTGGATTAGTAAGAAGCAACCAACAGTGGCATTGTCTTCTACCGAAGCAGAGTACAAGGCAGCTTGTTTTGCTGCATGTGAGGCCGTATGGTTGAGAAGGATTCTATGGCATAAGGGAGTGCAGGATGAAGAACCAACTGTGCTGAGATGTGACAATCAGAGTTGCATCGCCATTGCCAAAAATCCAGTGTTTCATGCACGCACCAAACATATAGAGATCCAGTATCACTATGTGCGTGATTTGATGGAGGATGGGATAGTGGAATTGGTCTACTGTCCAACAGAGGAGAATGGAGCAGATATCTTCACCAAAGCACTTACGAAGGATCTGCTTCAAGTTCATCTTCAGAGACTCGGCATTGGGCCGAGGAGATAGTTCACCTATGGGTGGACATTGAGGGGGGGTGTTAGATATGATCAATGCCCCACCCTCATTAGGTGCTACCAATGATCCATGGTGCTCAAAGTTGTAAGGCCCCCATTAGGAGGAGAAGCCAAGTGTGAGCCCGGACATTGGTGGAGTCCTGACTTGTATATCAGATGAGGTCTATGTGATCGGATGGCAAAAAGGTGACCATTGTGGGTCTAATCTTTGGGTTAGACGGAGTGGTTAAGCTGGTAGCAACTCGAGGCGCATTGCATCGAGTTGCGGTGTAAGGGAGTTAAAAGGGACCCCTATTGTGGGGTCCGGGGGCCGCGGAAGCGGCCCCTGGTTGGGGGGTCCCAAGGGGGCCAGCGGCCCCCCTGCCGGGGGTCCGAGGGCAGCGCCCCCGGCCCAATGGTAAAGGGAATATTCCCTGGCCGACTAGTGGAGGCTCATATGGTAGGTCGGCTGACCTAACGACCTTCGCGGGCTATAAAAGCTAAACCCCTTCGCAGCCATCTTATACTTATCTTTCACCCAGTCAGAGTTGTTGTTCTAGCTAGCCTTAAGCTCTTCACCTATCTTCTGTCTAGATCGCCATCTAAGCTTCACACAGTGGAAGCGCACGGGTGGACAGAGCCATCTTTGTATCAGTTGTTTGGATTTAAAGAATTTACTGATTCTCCTCTTATCTGTTGTGTACTCTCTATCTCTTTCTCAGATTCTGTTTGCTGCGCCGTGTAATATTTTACAAACACCCCTCCTCAATCACAACCAAAAGTATAAAGTGTGTAGAGGCTTTAGTAAAAGCAACACCTGCAAAGTGTGAGCACACCATAAACATGGAAAAACACCAGAGGCTGTCGCAGAAAAGGCTAAGTGTGGGTACCACAAACATGATGGACATCCAGAGGCTATAGCAGGGGCCTTACAAAGTGTACAGAGGCTATAGTACAAGGATAACTGAGGAGTTTTACAAGTTTATGTTTGAGACATTAGGACTGGGAAACACAAAACTAAAAAAGTCTATCTGAATAGAAGGACTGATGAGGTTTTTCCTTCTCCTGGTGGTCTTCTTCTTCTTCGTCCTTTGCTCCATTTTCTTCTTCTTCTTGGACTGCAACTAGATAGGCCTTTTGGGACCTCTTTCTTGTGTGGTAGAACTTCTCGGTGTGTCCAGTCCTTTTGCAAAAGTCACAGAAGAGTTGATCCTTCTTGCGTTTGTACCTGTTGCCAACATATAATGCATGCTCATCTCTAGACGTACTTGGTTCTTTCTTAGTTTTTAGCTTCTTTTCCTCTTCTAATAGTGATGTCTGGATATCAACAAGTTCAGGATTTTGCATGTTGATTAAAGTTGTTGATACATTATTATATTCAGGAGGCAAACTCTTAAGTAGAACACCAATGCAAACATCTTCTTCCATTTTAATGTTGATTCCTGCAAGTTGGGTTAGAAGTCCTTCCATATAATTTAGATGTGTAGCAAGTGATGTGCTGGACTTCATTTCAAGCTTGAAAAACTCAATCAGGAGACCATACTTTGATGATTTAGACTGTGCACCGAACAAGGTGTCAAGTCTCTTCCATGTATCCTGTGAGGTCTCATAGTTATCCACATGGTGGATATAGCTATCGTCTAGCTCCAGTTTGATAATGACCTGGGCTTTGTCATCATTCTTTTGCCAAGTAGCTGCAAGGTCCGCATCTTGAGGTTTCTTCTCTTTGCCATTTGTGATGGCCTAGGGACCTTTCTTCATCAAGATGAGCTTGATGCGGGTTTGCTAGGTGTGCAATCCAACTCCCTTGAACCGAGCTGTTGGTGAGTATTTTTCCATGTTGGAGAGCTAGAGCAGCAACAAATCAGTTCCAAGATTCTCAGATTTTACAAGTGAAAGAGCAGATTACAATGTGTCAAGAGACACAAGTAATGATAGTGTGAAAACACACTATGTTCGACTTGATGTTGAGCTTGAATCTTCCTGTTTGGGTCTTTGATCCTTTGTCGATCTTTCCAGGTTCTTCCCTTCCTTGATTTGATGCTGGGACAATAGATCTGAGTAACAAATGCTTCAGTTGATTGAGAGGAAGAAAGAGCTTGAAGTGAAGGAAGAAGCTTGAATTAAAGTGGCTATGGTGGCTTAGTCTTCAATTCTTCCAAATGTTCAAGATCTCCCCTCCTTGATGATTTGATGGAAAAGTTGATCAAATCAGAGTGGCAAGGGCTTTGTTGAGTCCTGAGGAGAGAGAAACTGATGGATTTTTTTGAGCTTGAAGCTCAAAGCTATGGTGGACTGTGTTAGTTTTCTGCAGCTGCCTGGTTTTTTTCTCTATGTGGGCTGTATACTTGATCATTTCCCAAACTTTTTACATGATTAGAAAGCTTATGTCATAATCTTCCAAAGCCCCATGATTGCAGGCTGAAATTCATCGTGTGGTGATGGCGCAGATGGTACAAATAGATGTTTTTGAAAATCTGTGCCAGTTTGGGGAGATCAGCAATGGTGAGCCATACAATGCACAATGTTGGTGCTTTTCGTGCTGGGCAGTTGCGCTTAGGAGTGCAGAGGATATTCTCAGAAGAAAGTGTGAAGAGATACGCATTGTAGAGATAGATATGGAGGCTCCAAGTACTGCAGGTCCAGTTTGGATATGGCAGACACATGACAGAGATTGAGAAAATTGGTAATGCTCAGTTATGGAGTGGCCAATGTCGAGCTCTTAAGTGATACAGAGAAGCTTTGGGAGTCAAAGAACAAATGTCCAGAAGAGAACAGGTTGAGATATGACTTCTGGAGAGAGACCCAAGAGCTTGAGGCAGGCAAGGTGTAGGTTGGCTATGGCTCGCAAGGAAGTTCAAGTAGAGATGGAGGTGAGAAATGGAGCCATGAGCTGACCTGAGGTTAAGATGAGCTGAGAGAGAGTAGAGGAGAGCTAAGCCATGCTTAGCTGGGCTCTGATACCATGTCACGTATGCGGGATCTAGAGCATGACAAAGGCGGTAGCTATGGAGGATGGAAGATAAAGACACAACTCATGTTGACATGACAATGTAGACAACTGTTACACAAGTGAATTAGGTTTCAAGATTGAGACTTGAACTCATAAACACAATCTTGTGTATGGACAACAATGACACAGACACTTGACATAAGAGACAAGTACTATTACATTATCATCATATGAAAGTGATAGTTAAGTACATCATTATATAGAGTTCTTTGGTAGCACTTAACATCCACTATGCATATGGGATTTTGTCTCTCTTCATAGAATGGACTGCATCTTCCTAGCCTAGTTGTCCTATACAAAGGGACTAGAGTAGGTGTGATTGCAAGTATCTCAACAGAGGAGAGAGAACGATTGGCACCATCCAAAAGGAGAATGTGTGTAACTTGGAAGAAAGGAGAGAAAGAGGCACATAATCAACTGTGCACTTCACCCCACCTTTTCCCCGAAAGACACACAACCCTTCATATTTTTTATTATTTCTTTGATTTTTTTAATACATTTTTATTCATAAGGCTTTAGCCTTCTCGTTTCAATTCTTTCTAACTTTTTAGAAATCCATGTACACGTACGCATTTGTATATATAATTTATTTATGATGGATGTGGATGTGGCCCCCTCATGTAAGGTGCATTTTAGTGCTTTTGCAATAAAATAAATATTATGCCCTTTACAAAAGCTAGAAATGTGATATATGCATATACATTTTTATGCTTGTATAGGTGTCATCATTTCGTCCCACACTGAAACGTGAAGTGTCCTTGTGAACCTTATCAAAGAAGAACCATTGTCCAATCTTGTGTCCAATACAAAGAAACTTCAAAGATGAGGCCTAGCCATGGTAGGGTATAGGGACTCCAAATCCATGACCACTAGAGTAAGGGAACTCCTGCCTTGAGCACTCCCACACTGAAAATATTTACTAGTCTTCAAAGGATAGGGTTTTGTCTTCAACAAGGGATCACAAGCACAACTTTTCCATCCCAATAGAGGGAAAAAATAATGATTCCCTTTATCATGTTGCTCCAAAGGGCACCTCATCAAAATAAAGCTCTCGCTTGTGTACGAAAAAAGAGGAGAGCATAGGAATATGCTCTTGTGAATAGGTCTTGTTGTAACAGATATGAATCTATGGCTAGGGAAGAGAGGAAATCATGGAAACATACCTTAAATTTTTATGTAGGATATGTTGCTATGGTAATTGTTTTAAGACGTATATAAAAGGTTAATGTGGATACATTATGTATCCACAAACATTAAGGATGAGGGGAAAAGCAAGAGGGGGAAAAGGCAATCACTAATGTGGGTAAAGAGGTGGATAGAAAACTTTGGTGAGTAGGTGAGGCTAATTATGGAATTATGTAGGCAAAGAGGTTAGACTCTAGCCTAGAAAAAACCATTTTGATTGTATGTTCTTAATGTTTTTGTTTTTCCTAGATGTTAACATCATAATTACCAAAATGTTCTTTTGAATGTGTTCAAAGGAAAACTTATATATTGTATGTAATCCCGTTGCCACATGAGATAAAGTAAGGGGAATTAAAAATGGAGGGAATGTAATTGGTAGAGAAGGATAAGAAAAGGGGGAGGAAAGTAGGTGAATGAAAGGGGCAAATGAGGGAGGGGCAAACCCATATTTTACTTTGGCCATTTTCCACGTGGAGAATGAAAGGAAGGGGTGTAGGTGAGCCCTAAGGTCTTGAAAGAAAGGGGTATAGAGGTAGGTGGAGGGAGGAGAGAGAAATGCCATGTTGCATTGTGCCTCGATCTTGTGGTCCAAAGGGATGCTTTGGATCCATCTTCTCGTCTTACAAGTCTAGGTCTCTTACTCTTTCTCCCCCTTTTAGGGGCCCTTTCCTTCACCTGCTACACCTTGCACCCTTGCTGTCTCATCCTCTTTGTGATATCCCTTGTGGGTAATAGAGGAGGGTATGACTTCAATCAGCCTTTCTTCTGTTGCTTCCAACCAAATTGTCAAGAAGGGAGATCTCTATGTAACAACATTGTTGTGGACGCGTAGCACAATACACTTCTCTTCATCTTTTTTTGCTTCGCCTTATCCCTATTCACAATTTGACTCATCATCAATATGTCTTCCCTGATTGGCGCTGATCCATCCACTATTTCAATCATTTAATGATTATCTTCTTCTTCAGTTTTTATTCCTACACAGAAGATTGGCCGTGCCTGACCCACTCTTGATGTCATCAATTGATACTGCTTTTATATCTTCTCTTGATCTTCTTCTTCTTTGTTCTCTTATTTCTTCTTCCTTGTGCTTCTACTTCTTCTTCTTCTTCTAGTTTGATGCATTTTTTTCATTTGATTTCTTTCTCTCTCTACCTTAATGCCATGACAATCGCAATGTCAGCCATGCTCATTACATGACTTTTGCAGGAGGCAGATACACACGATGCTAGAAATGATATTCGTAGTGTAGCTCTCAAGAAGTCATCATCACCATATTCCACAATCTGTTCAATCACCCAAGTGGCATTGCCTACCTCTTGCTATGAATTAAGGAACCATATGGAGTCAAGGGCCACACACAAGTCATCGTTAAAGTATTGGCGATTGTAAAGAGGGAGTAGCTATTCGGTCAGGTCCCAATTGTGTGCAAACATGGCGTGGTGAATTCAATAAGCATTGGAATTCGCATTTTGGTGAAGGGGACTGCAAGGCAGGGGTTTAGGTGGGGGTTTCTACTGAGGGGGCACGATCCTTTGCTTGTTCAGGTTGGCATGCTAGGGTTCTCATGGCTTTTGAAACATGACTTGCTTGATGGTTTGAGGCATCTGTGCTACTTGTAATAAGGCATTCTGCTTCCAACATCTCACCGCAAATTGGCTTTTTGGTGATCAATCCATGGAGGGAAGCATCATGCCTCAATCTGAAGTATTGAGGACCCATCTCCATCCATCCATCTCTCTCTCTCTCTTGCTTATCTTGCCTCCCTTCATCGTTTTGTTGGCAAGACGAAAACAATTGTAGCCAACAAAAGGAGGGGAAACCCCTGAATGCAACCTCTTTCTCTCTCTCTCTCTTTCTCTTTCTTTTTCTTCAGGACCTATGTGTTGTTACCTCCTGCTTATGGAGATGTACATAAGATCTACCCAATAAAGTGGTTGCTTGATTTTCCAAGAAACTGTCCTTCAAGTGTCTTCAAAATCAGGCCTTTGTGATCATCACTTCTTCTCTATGTCTCCAATCTAGAAAGCAACATCTTCTTCTTCTCCTTCTTAAATCTTGATACATAAAGACTAAAGGTTCTTGATAAGAAGAGGATAAGCTAGATTTTTATTTTGGTACTACTAGCAAGGTTAGGGGAATTAGAGACCAAGGCATGGCCATGCCGCTATAGGGAAGATGGCATGACTAAAGCAGCAAATAACATGGCTAAGGTAGGCATATTTTTGCTTATAAGTTTGATAGGAGGCATCTCCTTCTCCTCCTCCTCTCATATATTGAAGAACATTTCCTTCAATTGTCATTAAACAGCTAATGCTCCTATTCTTCTTCTTCTTTCTTTTTCTTCTTCTTGCTAGCTAGGCTAAGAGGAGAAGTTCTTCATACGATGATGCTCTTGTGGCTTGTAAAGCTTTTTCTCTCCTTGCAATTGATGAGCTTGCTAGTTGAATATGTACCCATTATTGTACTAGATTTCTTCATTTTTCTCTTCTCCATATTCTCTATCGTCTTCAAGAAGACTATTTCTTGCATTCTTGTTGAGATATCGTGTTTATTTCCAAGCAAAAAAACATTCATAACCTTCCATGATGCACACCCTTACTTCCCAAGATTTCCATATTTTCATTCCGTAGGATTCTCCACAAGTCTTGAGATCAGCTTTTTTCCCAGCTACACACCAAATGAAGGCTACCCTTCCACGACATAAACTGAAATGAAAACTAGGGAAAAAGCACACAAAATCTATGTGTATGGCTCTGCCATTAATCTCAAAACTAAAAAGAAACCATAAATCTCTCTTAATAATGAGAAAATTCGTCATCTTCATCATCTTCATCCATAGCTTCAACCGTTATGCACAAAATAAAGAGCAAAAGGGAAAAGAGAAATTTGTGCACAAAAGACAGAGGAGAGAGGAGAGAGAAGGATTGGCACCATCCAAAAGGAGAATGTGTGTAACTTGGAAGAAAGGAGAGAAGGATGCACATAATCAACCGTGCACTCCACCCCACCTTTTCCCTAAAAGACACACAACCCTTCATATTTTTTATTATTTCTTTGAATTTTTTATACATTTGTATTCGTAAGGCTTTACCTTCTCATTTCAATTCTTTCTAACCTTTTAGAAGTGCATGCACCTACTACAATTTATTTATGATGGATGTGGATGTGACCCCCTCATGTAAGGTGTATTTTAGTGCACTTGCATTGCCCAAATGGTCATTGCCCTTATGTGAAACCTCACCTATCTCATAAGTGGTGTCGAGAATCTTCCTAGGATGCTTGAAGGATTAGGATTTTCATTGGATAATGGACCTCTCACTTTATTTACAATAGCATGTGGCTCATTTTCCTTCTCGTTTTCTTTCACTTGGGATTCCATCCGTTTGGTAATTTGAGTAGCAAGTTTGTCAATAGAGGACTAGGTTTACTATGCATACTCTTTGTCGTTCTCATTCTCTTACCTCTCCATCCCCTTCTCTTTCATTTGGAAGTCTATGCAGCTTGTAATTTGAGTAGTAATCTTATCACGAGAGGACTAAGTTGGATTCCCAAACTTATTTATAGCATCCAGTAATTCATCATGTCTAATTGAATGTCCTATTTCATGTTGACATAAAGGTATTATTCAAGCTATTATAACTCCTATTCAATAAGAATCCTCTTCATAATCATCCCTATGAGTATCTCTAGCATTAGGATCCCTAAAACCTTTGTTTTGCTAGTATAGGTCCTCATTAGCCTTGTCTTTACTCTTGTTCTCTACCATTTTTAGAGTATAGCATAACTAGACTTGCTTCACTGTTTTGGCTATAACTTTTGATAGAAAACTATGATTGACCTAGTTTTTGGTTAAAATCAAGTTTTTGCATCTAAGGGGATATGGCTCTCACAAATAAATACATCTTGGATATGTTGACGAAGTATGGTATGATTGATTGTAAGCCAATCTTAGTGCCATTAGATTAGAATATGAAACTAAGTGTTGACATGGGTGGCATATTGGAGGATTTCACAATATACATGAAGATGGTGGGAAGTTTGATCTTCACTACTATAATTATGCTAAATTGTAACTACACACTTGGCTTAGAGAGTCACTTTATGCAGGTGCTTCTCGTAAGCCTCATTTGGACAATGTGAGATGTGCCTTATGGTACCTTAAGGCCACATTGGATTATGATATCTTTTATGAGGTTGACTTAGTGGTGTAGTTATTTAGTTATATTGATGCAGATTGGATAGGTAATGTGTTTGATAGGAAGTCTACCAATGGCTATGTATTTTCCTTTGAGAGTGGGGCTATGACTTGGAGCAGTAAGAATTAGTCCACTGTTGAATTATCAAGTATAGAGGCAAAGTATAGGGGTGCTGCTATAGTAGCATGTGAAGTAGCTTGGATACAAATGTTACTTGATGATTTGGGAATACATATAGACAAGAGAGTTGTCATTTATTGTGACAACATGAGTAGTATACAATTGGTTAGGAGCCTATGGTTTTATACACGTACAAAAAACACTGAGGTTCATTACCATTTTATTAGACAGTGATTCTTGGTAAGTGACATTGATATGATATGTAATCATAGAGGAGCAGATTGTAGATATTTTCAACAAGGCTCTAGGAGTATAAAAACATTAGTGTTTTTGAAGTTTACTTGGACTAGAGGTCATAAAGTTTATCTTGAGGGGGAGTGTTGAGATGTTAAGCTCAATACGAGTTGATGCTCATGTACTTGGATGACCATTTTCAGATTCATATCATTGATATGGTTGGTATCTATCTTCTATTGTGAAAAGAGGCTCCTAGGCATCCTCAACCGCAATCTCTTACCCTATGCCCATGACATCCATGATTATTATCACTCTCTTGGAATAACCCTAATAATGGAGATGATGAAGCAGTCATAGCAAGAGTACAAAATGCTACTAGTAGCAGCCAAGCTAAGCTTTATGATATCGAAGGGATCATCAATGTGGAGATTGTGAGGATCTTGTTCAAGAAGGCCAAGGGCTAGTCATGAACTTAATGATGCACCTCCAAAAGTAGAAGTATATCATGTGCAATCAACAAAATTATTATATTTTATTAGACAAAATTTGGATAAACTTATAGGATTTTGTAATAAAATAAATTTTATACACTTAAGCTAAGGAAAATTAGCTTAATTGGGGCTAGAGTATAAAAGGAAAGAGTTTGCCATTGTAATAATCTTTTAGCACATTTGTAAACTTCTCCATTTTCTTGAAACTTGAGGGTTCTTGCCTTTGCCACCAACATTGAGGGTGAATATTCAATGCTCACCATAGCAAGAGGCAGATTTCTTGCAACAACCTCTCATACATGATTCTCATTGTACTTTGATTTATACTAGCTATGGCTTCATTATGTTGTAAATTTAATACAATTTCAGATATGGCATGGCTATGACTAGTTATCTCAATTGTTGTTTCTTGGTTTTCTTTTATTTTAATTCAATCTAGGCTAAGTTCATTTCAATGTATCAGATCCTTGAATTTGATTCTTAACAAGGTGACTTTCAAGCCTATATCTAGTTACCAGCACCATCCAAGGTAATTAGAGTTCAAGATTTGGTTACAAGACTATGTACAATTTAAATTGTGACTAGTCGAGGGTTTCTTGTAGTTAGTATTTACTAATTTTGGAGCTCTTAGAGAAGGTCTAAAGAAGAAATGGAGAGATCTTGGATATTTTGATAGCTCATAGACAAAAAGAGGCCCATTTTGAAGGTTCCAAGATTAATTGAGATTAATAGAGTTTAAGAAAAGCCTAAATATGATTAATTTTTGCTCAACAAGGGTTCTTCTTCTATGTTAGCATGTCCTAAGCTTCCATGACTAAAATATTGGTTAGAACTCTTCACTATGAAAATATCTTTTTCCTATGAGTGCACACCATCATTCTTCTTATCCTCAAGAGCATTTGGAGCAGCATTGTGACTAATAGCAAGAGTAAATTGAAATGTGGATGGAGTAGCTTGATCAATGTGATTTTTGAAGAAAATTTTGGGCTGACTACTCACATTGACTAATAGCAAGAAACTCTTCTTTGATGCTTCAAGATTAGTTCATGGCACTCCTTGAGGGTTCTCCAACAAGCTAATGACATTTCTTCAAGATTGGATCAAGATTCAAGGTTAGACATGGATTCTTTGTCTCTTCCTTGTTGCTGAGTATTCAGGATAGCAATGAATCTTCATAAATTTCTTCGAGATTTCATAGGGCTTTCACTCTTTTAAGCTCCTAGAAGCATTTTCCTACCTTATTCTTTAGACATTGAGCCATTTTCTTTTCTCAAGCTTCTCTCAAACCCTAGCAAAGTAATGGAGTTTATGGACAGCAAGCTAAATCTTGCTTGATTCTTGTAATCTCATGGGGCTTTTATTCAAATGGCTCCTGAATACCACTCTAAACATTCAACAATTAATGAGGAAGCAAGATTGAAGCATCTAGACAAGATTTTAAAAAATTATTGAACTCTAATTTGGGAAAAATAGGGTAGCCATGAAATTCTTTAAAATTTTGGTCAATTTGTAGATTAATCATGGGGATTATGAAGTGTTTTCCTTCACAGCATTAAGTGCAAGTCCATTTCATAAAGATTAATCCAAACCATGGCTCATAGCATTTTCTTCTTCTTGAACGCTTGGATAATTATGGACATCTAAAATCTCATGGATTCTTATTTCTAATCAAGAATTGAAGTATTATTTTCAAGATTTGGATTGATCTTCATCCTTAATTGAATATATTGGTTCAGATTTATGAGTATTTGATGACTCTTCAATAATCGCAAGCAACAATGGTTCAAGATTGGCATTCTTGAAGCTATTTGAAGACTTTAAGTGGACTCTTAATCAATGGAAGCCTTATATGGAGTTTTCATAAACTATTGTGAACGCATTTGATCTATTTTAGTATGCTACAATAATCTTAAGCATTAACCAAGGTATCATCTACTCTTTTCCAAACTTCTAATTCCAATTGTTGAGGCTTAGCCAATTGCTGAAGGAGAGGTTGAATTGGGTATGTCCTCTTTGTTTGATTAACAAATTCAATCACTTATGCTGAAATTTAATGCTCATTCATTGTTGATTGAATCTCTATCATGAAATGATGGATAATTCAACCCTTTAGCTTGATTTTCATCATTGATATCTTTTATGATTGAAACATGTATGATTGTACATTCTAGCATGAAAATTTGAGTGAAATTCTTGCTTATGTGATTTTCTAATCTCTAAATATTGATTTCTTGTGATCATACCCAAGAAATTTATAAAATGTGAGTCTAGTAAATCAATGAGTCACTTATTACTAAAGGTAAACCTTTCTCAGCCCTCTTTATTTCATTTAATTTTCAAATTATCGCGTCTCATTGAATACCCAAAGCTTTGTTTTAGCCATGCAAACCATCTTTGTTTTCTAGAACACTATCTTTGCCATGTATATATACCATCCAAGAAAAAAGGTCGATGCTAGATGAGATAACAAGATAAAAGAGAGATGACCCTCCCTTGCTATTTAGGATTCCATAAGGGCGCACAACCTACCATGGGACGGACTTTACACACCTTTTAGAGTTTCAAAGCCCATTTAAGTGCCCCGTCTACGATTTTATCTCTAACCATAGGTGATAGACTATGAAAGACCACTTAGGATGGATAGAGTGAAAGAGGATTGAAGATTATTGGAAAATCGGATACTAAGGTAAAATATGGCAGTGAACACTAAAGAATTAAAGATAATTATAGGTGTATAGATCATTTATAGATGGCCATATGGTATTTTAAGGATATACAAGTTGTACTTTAGTGGACATAGGCGTATGATGCATACCCACGATAAAAAAGGTAAAATAGGGCAATTACAAGGTCAAATAGATTGTTGTCATAGTGTCTAAATAGTCACAAAAATGTGAATTCAGAAATAGATATTTTAATTTTGACATAGAAATTTTGTACTCCACATGTGGAGGACAAAGCAAGCATCAATTCTAACTATGAATTTTGGCAATCAGAGTTGTGAAGCAAAAGTAATGCCTAGATAGGTGGTCACTGAAAATAGCTCCTATGACAACTAGGTAGGGTGTATTGTTTTAATCTGGGACTATCCTTTACTCAATTGCAACTTGTAATTTTAGCAAAACCTTCCCTATCTACACATACTAAGTTTTATTTTCAGCCCATAAACACAAGGATTGGAGGGTACAACTCTTGATATAGCCCATTTATTAACATGTAGTCTTCTTTTACTGGAACCATTCTAATGGCTAGAAGTAAGAAGAAAGAGAAAATGTTGGAGAGTATAAATAAAGACTTGGTTGAGTATCAAGCATAGATAAATTTTTCCATTAGAGCCAAAAATCATGGGAAAAGTGATAGAAATGATAGAAAGAAATATGAAAAATGACAATGACTAAGAGACCCTATTGAGGTGGTACATATGTCTGAAGTGAATGTATCACATGATTCAAATGAGTTCAAAAGACTTTATCATAGGATCGAATGCATAAAAATGAGCATATCATTTGATAGAACCAAAGGATTGATTATAAGTTTGGACAAATGGTCAATTACTTTGAGATGTTTGGGTAGCATAATTAATTATTGGACACTAGGTTTGATCACATGATCACCATTCTCAACAACTTGGGTAATAAGTGACAAATCACTCTAGTTTTCAATGATAATGGGACATCACTTCCAAATGATCATGTGAAGTCAATGGTAGCCAATCAGTTTATACATTCAACTTATGAATAGGGTGGTCCTTCAAGAGTTAAGGAAGTAGTTTAGCCTCCTTCTAACTCATGGAATAGGGGAAGACCAAATTTTAACTCTTCAAAGGGTGATGGACATCCTGAGAAAAAATTAGCGTGTTGATAAAGAAGAAAACATTTATAGTTGTGACTCTTTCTATTAAAAAATTACCCAAAAAACTCTCAAATGCCTAATGCAAGGAATGGACAAAATCAATACTTTCATGAAAACTCAAGAAGAGAGAATAGAGTTTAGCATGATGAAGATCTTGAGGAAATGGTGTCATCTATTCAACCCAATCATAATTATCAATCACATGGGACTAACTCACTTGGTCATTACTCCTTTGGAAATAAGAAAAATGATCAACAATCCTTTAACAATAACCATGGATAGCCAATATTTGATAATCTCTCTCCAAGACAATAGTCAAGTGGTTTGCCCAATAATAATAGTCATCATTACCACTATGATAAAGAGTACAAAGAGAAAATCAGCATATGACAGTTCAAAGGGGACAATCCCTCACCAATGGAGTGGAGCTTCTTTGCAGGCACTTGGACATAGGCTTACCAAGACATAAAGTGGTCCTATAAGAATTGGCATAACTACTTCCATACTCAAGAAGAGATGCAAGCCACTAATATCCCTAAACTCGTAATGACTTTGTTGGATACCGATAGGGTAGAAGTCTCCTTTTGAAGAAGAGCGATGCTCTACTCAACTAATAACATATGGTTACGACTAGGCATAGGAGAAGCAGCACGGGATAAAAACAATGCCTCATTGAAATTGATAGAAGATAAACAAAGGTTATGGCCATATACCAAGCTTGAATGTTTTTTATAAGATTACAAAAAGGAATAACAAAGTTTGACATCCATAGATAGGAATGTGAGGGCAATAAAAGACGAAGATTGGCTCAACCAATAGAATTATCTTCTAACAGCAAGGAATGATTGTGAACCAGTAGTAGTGGGACATGTTGAACCACTATTAGTGGGTGCACCATTTAGACTACATAGAAAAATCCACACACACACACAAACTAAAAAGACAAGAAAGGGAATTCATGTAAAAATAACATAAAATTTACAATTGAGAGATAATTGGGAAAAAAACTAGGATGAATAGAACTAGACTAAACCACCCCCAAACAATCCACATCGTACATAAAAAATTTTGACATGACCTACACACACATATAACGAATACCTTCATGATATGTAGACATATATGAAACCTGAAATCCAATAGTTAAGTACACAAAATAAAATAAAAGGTCAATCATACCATGATCCTGACACTGACCAAAGACCAATATAAATGACAAGAAACTCGCGAATGACCACCACTGACTAACAATCAAAATAGACAGGGATTGATAAGACCAAACTTTGACTGATAACGCTATCCCCATAAGTGCATTTTGTCAGCTTATGGTGTGATGTGCTGAGTGGGTGACTGCTAATTGGATCCCTTTTATGAGTTGAAAATGTACATAGCGGTTAATTTTAATTTTCCTTATTAATGCATAGTGAATCAAACGTTGTAATCCAACCCCATTGAGACTCTAACTCGACAAGGCTCTCTAAAATACAGTTCATTTTTCCAATTACATAATCTTTGGTGCAAAGTGCATAAATGTGTGTGTGAGTGGGGGTTCATTTTATTACAATTTAATACGATCGTAGCATGTATACACATGAACATGTGACATCATGGGGTTCATTCTTAATTTGAAAATTAGGTGGAATTATGGTTTAATGTGCTTATGCAATGATGAGGGTTCCTTTTATTTATGGGTCATGTTAGTTTTAATTATAATTTATGGGGTGCATTGTGTTTATTTTGTGGTGCAACGGTCACATAAATTTTATTTAGAATTTAGTTGTGTTTGTAGGTGCACATGGAGAAGCAAAAAGAAATGAATGTGGCAATGTGTGGGGCACTCGCAAGGTTTGATGGCACAATAGTGAAAGGGACATGACTCCTCAACTCTTATGATGTCCAAAAATCCACAGAAAAAATGAAAAGATAGGTGACTAGCAACTAGTCAACCTCATGTACAATAATACTTTTTAAAAATTTTACGAATACAATTGCCCAAAATAAAAAAAGTAATGGGAAAGCCTATGTATGATTGTGTGTGTAAATGTTTCTTTTTCTATTGCCCTTGTATTTTTTATTTAGTTTTGTAAATTTTTCAAATTTTATGAAACTTTTGGTTGTGTTTTATTTTTATTTTTTTAAATGTAGAAATAAAGAAAAAAGAAAAAAAAGATATATTTTAACATATTTTTCAAATTATTTTCTAAATTTCCTAAATATTTTAATTATTTTATTCTATTTTTAAAATTTATATTAGGATTTTTAAAATTTTATGTGAATTTATTTTTTACCTTTTTGAAGAAATTACTAGTTGGTATTGACATTTTCTACAATTTTTATGAGTTTTTTAAAAAAATTAAAGGTTAATGCATTTTTACTTTTTTTCCCTTTTAAAAAATATGTTATTTAATTGGTAAGAAAAAGACATGTGCTCGACTACGGTACATGTGAATAACAGCTCCACAACACGGACAAGACCACATGTTTCTCATCACATGTGAATGGTAGCAAAAAATCATGCATACACAAAGGAAATCTGAATCATGCGTGCAAATAAGTGTTGAGAAAGAGCCACATGTCAATTTGTGTGCGAACAAAGGTCTACAAGACATGTTGTGTAACCGCGGATCCAAGGTTGAGTTGATAGTTGTTCGTTGGTGGAGACTTGATGGCGGAATTACGAACTTTTGTTTGCTTGTTCAATTGTGTGGTAGGGTTCAGAGCAAGAATGGGGGCTAATGGGGGGGGGGGGGGGGGGGGGACCTAAGCATGGGGTGGTTTTGGGGGGAAAGGGTGGGTTTGGTGAAAAAAGGGGGGTTTGGTGGGTCGAGAGGAGGGCACATGGTGGTGGGGAGTGGCAAGGTAATAAGGCAGGAAATGTGGAAGAGGAGAGGAAGAAGGCAAATGAGGGAGAGGTGGAGGTCAGTGGGGAGTTGCAAAGGGAGTAGGGGGAGAAGAAGGCTAGCGACAAGGATGGAGAAAGGGGGAAGGGAGCAAGGAGGGGAGGGGAAGTGCAAGCCAAGTAATAGGATAGCCACTGCGGGCAACGTGCTGGGTAGAGGGCACGTGATGATGTGCATGAGGTGAAAAATGGGTGTTTACGTAGCCACACGAGGAGGTTGCCACACCAAATCATGGATAAATTAATTTCAAGGAATATTTTTGTTGACCTAAGGTACAGAGAAAAGAAAAACTGGGCAAGATGATAGGGGGAATAGGATGGTCAACTCAAACGACATGTTTGATGTCAAAAAGAGGTGTTCACATGGAAAAATGTCAAAAAATTCATACAAAGACATAATTGGAAATTAAGAACAAAAAAAATCTCTCTATGAGAATGGAGTATGGTGAAAAGGAAAAATGTTTGATTTGACAAGTCACATAGGACTATCAAGTTAGAACACATTTTCAATTAGAAGAGAGTATGCAATTGAAAAATATCCGCAAATACACAATAATCAAGAAAGACCAATCCCATATATCAGAATGAGACTGATAGTAAAAAGAAAAAATGTGCAGTTGGAGGGCGACAGGATTGCAAGGCCAAATCAGAGTTTCAATGCAAAAAGGGTATGTTCACATGGAAGCATGTCCAAATGCATGAAACCCTTTAAAACTTAATAACGAATAAACCATAACTCGAAATAGGGGGTTTTGAAAAGGAAAAGTGGCTACTTCAAAGGGATGAACAAGGACTGAAAAATCAGAAACCCTCAAATTTAGAAAGAGGACACCCTGAAGGTAGGGTGTAATAGGATCGGTGGGTGGAAAAGGGACCCTAATGGGGCACAAAAATTAAATAGCAGTCATCTAAGATATGTAGAAGACATTGTCATGTGTTTATGCAAACGGATGCACAAGGACACAACCCCACACTTAAGACCTTAATGGACCAACTGGAACCTACACACTGACTTACTACCTAAACCCCTTGCCTGTCCACACTTATGATGTGACATACACAAATACAAGCAAGAATAGGGCAAGAAACATTTGCCCCATTTAGAATTTGGTCACGATTGAAAGTCATTGGCACACTAGATGTCAAAGTCACTCATCTTTACTCGAGGGATCGGCTTTGACTGCACAAGGTGCCACAACTCATCACATTATACATCAGCATGGTAGGAACCATGCAGTAGCACCCAAGGAGGTACCAGTATGAAGAAAGACTACCAAGTTATCATCGACAAAGCACATAGCTCTTAGTCTCACCAATTGCTCAAGTTGAGAAGGAAAGATTAGTCACTCACCCCATATACTCATGTCACTTGAAAAGGGATGATAGACACCCATATCTCACACCCATTTTAGAATTTGAAAAGAGGAAAAGGCTTAAAGGGAAAGTATGCTAGCATGCACAATTGATGGTGCATTTGTGCATCTAACCTTGCCTAGCATAGGTGCAAGAAGGAAGGCCACAAAGCCTTATAGTGCAGTTCATAGCATAGAGTGATATGCCATGTTGTGGTTACAGAGACTCATCTCATGTACAAAGGGAAATAAAAATGCATCTGATTATTAGTTGTCATAATGTCCCTGAAACCTCATCTCTCAATTGGTTAAAATAGAAGGTTTGTCACAATCACAGGTTTCACACTCTATTGATAGATATAGGAGATCAATCCAATATACATCACCCATTGATGTGATCCTCACTACCACTTGTGCGAAGGTTGTATGCCTTGTATGCAATTGATGGTCTAGTGGTGTGTCCCACCCCATGCTAGCATAGAATGTGAAAAGGAAGGCCAAGAAGCTTTATAGTGTTGTACACAGAATGGATCATGCATTATGTATTTAGAGGCATACAATACTCCCTTTACATACCTTACCTCTCATTTGAATTAAAGAGAAATGATTGGTTACTTGCCCCACCCTCTATCTCACACTTTGATGAATATAGAAGTCATGCCATACTCACATCTCCGTCCTATTAGGGGAAGGGGATGCAATGGCAGTGGAGAAGGAGAAGAGGAAGATGTGGGAGAGAAAAGCACACACAATGTAGGTGCTATCAAGAATGATATATAATAGCCTTATTGCACTATCTCATATATATGAATAAAGAATATGGGTGGTCATTGTACACAGGCAGGCCCAAGGGCGTTTTACCCCAACAACCTCCCACTAAAAGGCTAACGGGCCAAGCAGTGAAAAAACAAACAAAAAAGGAAAAGAGATAAGGTGAGGAATCATGACATCTCACCCAATGCCCAATCGGAAAGCGAGGTATGCAATAAGCACGAACCTCTGCGAAAGAAGATTCAAGCATCCCCGAGTCCTATGAAGCAAGTAAATTGTTGTCATAAGGGCCTCACTCCAAAAGCCATAAGATAACCTAGTTGTGGTAAGCATAGAAGCAACCTTCACCTATAGAGTTAGCTAAGCACATGCCATGAGCAATCTCGTAATATCGTGGGCATAGGAAATCATTGCCAAATTGCTGACAATAGGATTGAAAGCTGGGAGAGATAGCATGACTCTCATAATCCATCTGCAAGCACCTCAACATGCAACCAATAGAATCCATAAACATGTCAAGCAGCATAACTGCGGCATCCTCAATCCGTACCAAGGGAAAAGCCCAAACACGGTGGGTAGCATGATCCAGGAATATCATAAAGTATGATGCTCCACCAAGTGACTAGGAAGGCATAGGTCCATATACTACACAATGAACAAGATCTAGAGGATCATGCCTCTCACGATCACCATGAACCAAAGGGGCTCTACAAGGACCATAAGTACAATCAGGGCAAGCATCAAGATCTGCATGTGACAAAGGAGGCATCATGGAGTGTGAACGAGATAAGACCGCCATCTCTCTATGGTGCATATGGCCTAGGCGATAATGCCATAACAATGAATGTGGTATCTGCATAACTACAACCATAGAATCTCCCACATGAGAGATATGCATTGGGTAATGAGAACCAACTCTAGAACCTCTAGCCAAAACCAAGCAACCATGACATATCTTCCATGACCTACCTGAAGAGAAACAGAGTAACTAGCTCTTATTGAGCATGGAAACATGTAAAACATCCCTAAGCATAAGTGAAGTCCCATTAGGCAAAGCTAGGTGTATGCCCCCTATACCAACAATAGCATAAGTCTATTCAAGGCCCAAATCAATACATCTGTCAACCTCCCTATAAGAAGAGAACCATGCTCTATGAGGGGTAACATGACAAGATGCCATAGAGTCCAAAAGCCAATCAAAGGCCTATGGCCTGATCATTGAGCAAGTAAGCTATAGGAAAACTAGATGATAGGAGGACATTCTCAACTGCATCATCATGGGTAACTGCATGTACCTTACCACTAGAAAGAGTGGTAACACTTGCTGCATCACTGACTCTTTGCACATGTCCAGCCCATCTCTGTCTCTGCTACTCTCTAATTGTCTAAAACATTTTCTTTTAACATGCCCAAGCTTCCCACAATGGAAGCATACATCTATAGAAGAAGAATTTGTAGAAGACGACAAGGAATCCAAGTTATCATGAATAGGGCTGTCCATAGCATCCACGGAGCTCAAGGAGTCGTGGGCTATCCCAACAAAGGGAACCTGCTCATAAAGACAATCATTTGCAAGTACATCAATGGTAGAAGCATGCTGCAAAGGCTCATGAACCTCAATGGACGGGAGGACATAAGGGCATCAACTAAGTATGCAAAAGCTCCCACATGAAGAAGAGTTGTAACCAACTGCATAACATAACCAACCACTGTACGTAAAGCATAAGACCTCTGTCATAAGAGCATACAGTATTCAGCCATGAAATCAACCCATAACCATAGTAGCAAACATGACTTTGCAATAAATCAGACCACATAGTAGCATCCAAGTTAATGGAAGACCAATAAGTGGCATAAGATCCTGCAATGATCAAGCTCCAGGAGAAGCCCAAATACCTGTACAACATCATCCATACTAGTGGCTCTGTAAGGCATACAACATTAGACCATGTGCGTAGATGGGTAAGCATACATAGCATGTGCTCTCTAACATGGACGGGCAATAGTAGCCCAACTAGCATAGAATCTAGACAACAAAGGAGCAAGAAAGCCATAACTACAACCCAAGCACTGTAAAGTCCACTAATCAACCAGGTATCCCACAAAAATCCCAAACACCAACGAGCAATCAAAGCTCAATATCCAACTACAAAAGAAGAATGGAGCAATCATTGCTCAACATGTATCTGTATCCAAGTAAGTCCAAGATCCATAATCGGGGCATTAAGGGCCAAATAGCATCCAAGCTGCATGATTGATAAGCCGACCAAATGCAAACTGCTCCACAAAATTCTCAAATGCAAGTCGATTCAAGTCCAAACATCTGCCATATTGCAACCGAACCCAAAAGCATCCACATTAGACATTAGTCCCATAATGGGTAGCACGGGGCATAAACCTTATCAAATGAAATGCCAGCTGCAAAGAAAATGACAATGAACCAAGAATTGAGCTCTACTCTTTGCTCAAGAAGCATCTGGGAGCATAAATATCAAAGTGTCATCATCCAAATACATTAGCATATCATGTCAAGTAGTTGGGAGCACCCGTAAACCATAGGCATAACCAAACCGGAGGTAAAATAACCTATCAACCAAGGTAGCATAAATCCCAACCAACAACAAAGTGTTCACATCCAAATCAAGGCTCAATAGCTCTCAAATAGCATATCCAAGCATAAACCATGATGACCAAGGATCAATACATCCAACAAGACACCGAATGTCAACAAAGAGCATTATGCATAAGCTATCCCTGATAAAACCTTGCTGCCCAAACAATGTACAGCGGTAAATCCCTGCATAAATCGAGCTATGGAAGCTCAAACCAAGTCCCAAAGCATCTCAAAACATTGGGCAAACATCCCCAAAGCATTTGGGCATCAAATACCAAGCCTCGGGAGCATCACATAAACTAAGAGCATGACATTTTCTTGTTGTAAATCAACCCAGATTTATTGCAGAACATTCAATGATCAAAATTTGGTAGATCTGACATTGCCATTGCGACCGAAGCATGCCAAATTTCCAAGTTAGACTCTTACCTTGCCTAAATTAGGTTCCGGATGCTCGAGATATGAGAAAAAAATGGGATTTTTGAGCCAGATTTTGAAACATGTGCAAAAAAAAAAAAGTGAGTTGCTACTGTGGGGCCTGCTGGTTATCCTGAGGATAAGGGGACATACAAGGTGCCCAATGAAGCCAAGGAACAGCTGCAAAGAGCTTATGAGGGCTGGGGAGAGGCGAGAGACGAAATCTTACCTCAGGGGGAAGAAGCCATGGCTGGCATTGAAGCTCCAAGATCTAGGTCTTCAATCCGGACTAAAGTAATGCCGGGCCAAGCTCCACAATCAAGCTCTGATCCAAAGATTTGATACCAGTTGAAGGGGATGCAATGGCAGTGGAGAAGGAGAAGAGAAAGATGTGGGAGAGAAGAGCACACACAATGTAGGTGCTATCAAGAATGATATATAACAGCCTTATTGCACTATCTCATATATATGAATAAAGAATATGGGCGGTCATTGTACATAGGTAGGCCCAAGGGCCTTTTACCCCAACATTAGTATGAAAGCTCACAATACTCAAGGGTTGTCAATGAAGATCAACTTTGTCGAAAATATCATGAGTATTTACTGATGATGAGGTGCACCTTGGGAGATAGCTAATAGATTAGAAACTTGAATTGGATGAAGATCTTCTCTTTGTGTGGTAGGAGTTAGTAGATGTTCTTTGGAGTCACATGAATACATTGCACCAAGGGAGATGCCTTTTAAATTGTACCCCGGAAAGATCATCAAAAGGTTTAACTGATCTCGACCATAGGGTGTTGCCATATTTTCCATAGCTAGCTTCTCGCCCAAAGTTTTTTGCCACATTTTCTTGTAGTGAGGCCTGTTATGATAGGGAATTTATTATGTTTCTCACATAATTTTTGGGATTTTTTAAATGTTTCTTCCTTATCTCGAGGGTATTTCCAACTTTTCTCAAAGTGTAAATTGGCATGGCAAGGACCGAAGTCTTTTTTTCCATAATCTGTGTGTGTGTGCGAAAGACAAGCCATGTTTGTTGGATTGGAAGGAAAGCAATATTAGCATGAGATGAATTAATGAGCGATGTCAAAGGGGGTTAAGAGCTATTGTCTGTGATTGTTACTTCTTTAGGCAATAGCCATTAATCAAGAAGGGATCATTATACTAATCTACAACTTGTATCCAAACAAAACTGCTAGGGTTGATATTAAGTACCTTGTAGGGCTCATCCAATGCTATTGGAGCTTTCTAGGAAACTTGCCAAAGTGTGAATCATATGCCAGGAACAAGATCACATTCCCTAAATTCTTTCTATTTGATAAAATTGTCATGGTGGTAAACTTTGCATCAAGGTTGTGGCTTTCATACACTGTAAGGCAATCCTTTGAGACTTATCCAAACATTCCAAGTGCAGGACATGGTGTTGTAGAGACTCGACATCTCCTAATCACTTTGTAATGGCCACTTGTAAAGAGAGCAACTCTAGCTCATACAAGGAAAATAGATTCTATGTCATATACCAATTGGAAAGTCCTATTATAGTTTTATGTGAGGTTTTGTAGTCCAGAGATTGCATTATAGGTTCTTTGATCAAGCATTGATTTAGGGTATTGAAAGCTTCTTTATAGTCATTTGTCCAAATAAACTCTACATCTTTCTTGAGAAGCTTGTGTAAGGGGCCTACCTTAGTTGCAAAATGGGCAATGAACCTCTTGTAGTAGCCCACAAGGCCAAGAAATCCTCTAAGTTATTTAAGATTAGTTGGTGATGTCAAGGTTGCAATCTTTTCAATCTTCATTGGGTTTATCGTTATTCCTTGTGTCTAGAGATGATGTGGCCCAACACAACTCCTAAGGAGAATCCAAAGATGAATTTGTTGGGGTTGAGGGAGATCATGTTACCCAACATCGATCACAAAACACTACTCCAAGTGTCCCCAATGCTGGCAAAGCAAACTGAAGATATAGAAATTATCTAGATATACCTCAATGAAATCATATAGGTGGTTTTGGAATGCAGCCATCATGACTTGTTGGAAGGTGCTAGAAACATTACAAAACCCAAATGGCATCACCTTGTAGGCATATGTACCCCATTCTGTTGTGAATGTTGTCTTGGACTAGTCTTCTTCTATGATCTATACTTGAGTAAACCATTAAATCCATATAGTAGAGAATACAAGCCATGTCCTACCACTGTGTCTAACTGTTGGTCCAATGAAGGGGATAGAAAAATGATCTTACTTCGTTTTGGAATTTAGCTTACGGAAATCCAACATATGTGTAGTTTGCCATTCTTCTTTGGTACAACCATAATGGGTGAAGCCCATTTACTATTGGCCATTAGGTAGATGAACTCATCTTCTAAGAGTTTCAGTAACTCTGTCTCCACCAAGGCCTTTCACATTCATTCTGCATTGGCATTTCCTTACTAGCTTAGCATCTGGCTCTAGATCTTGGGATCAATCTCCTTCAAGTCTAAGGTTCTTTGCTCCTATGAATCGGTGTTTGTTGGCATGGTTTATCATTATCATCCTTTCTAGAAATTGGTGGTTTAGAGTGACAACAACCACTAGTAAAGGACATTGCTCTTTGTTTTTTCTACTTTGTGTACATCCTCTACATACATTGTAGACCATTGACGAGCTCAAAAGGGATCATTTTCATTCCATCCGATAGTAGGGACTCTTCATCTTTTTAAGCTTCTGTCGTGTCCTCATGGACATCCTCTTCAAGTTGTGGGGATTCTTAGTCTTTAGTGTTTTTATTATCTTCATCTTCAAATTCATCATCTTCGTCTTCTGGTTCTATCTATGCTTTTTGTAGGGGTTCCATAAGAGAAGAATAGGCTTTTAATTTCAACTTTTGCTTCTATCTCTGGCTCTATTGTGGCTATGTAATTGGGAGAATAGTATATCCATGCTTTTATCTTACTATCAGAGTTGACTTTAGAAGTCATTTCTAGTTCAGATATAGGAGGTATTCACCCATTGACAACAACTTTGTGTCTTTTGGAAGATGGCTTACATTGTCCATTGTTAGGGACTTTGCCTGAAGTTTCTTTGGAAATTTTTTATTGAAAATGTTATATTTGGATGATGTTCCATCTAGTGTTTCATTGGAAGAGCTAGATGAGACTTTTATGGGAGTGGATCCATATCCTTTTTACAAGTCAGAGACCTTCAATACCACTTTGTTGGGTCCCCTACCTAGGGTTAGGATTTATTTAAACCAATCAATTCTTGCATGTGCTTCAAATAACCATGGCCTTCCTAGGAATAAGGGATAAGAGGTTCCATAAGTGTTTTGCTTCACCACTAAGTATGTTAGCCAGTAATCTCGACATGCAACTATAGTCTTGACATAAGGAATGATGTCTAAGGGCTTAATCCTACATTGATCCACCAATTTGATAAGACACTGAGTCTAAGGACTTAATCCTACATTTAGCATGATCCTCACTGAAGAGCCTCCATCTATCAATGCACTTACTGATGAAGCATCCTTCTATCTAGATGCTAGTCTCTAGAGTGCCGAGATCTAGGAAGGCATTAGCCACATCCACTTCTTTCATATGCTATGGGGCCTTATTAGTTTTGGTAGCAATTGTAGGATTGACAATCCTGAAACCATGTCTTCACATGAGAATATCAATAGTTGTCAGAATATCAAATTAGGATGGAAGGTGTCTAGGTCTTTCAACAAGTCATATTCTTTTATGGGATCCACTAGCTTCTCCAACTGGCTAGGGAATGGGGCAATATCCACTTTTATTTCTCCTTGTTATTAAAATAATGGCTACATCACCATAACTTCTACTACTTGAGGTACATTCATCTCTTCTATCTCTTGGATCTCTAATCCTTTGTCCAGTACTCTATATGGCAGTAGAGTACTTTGCATTGTACTATTATATAATGTGCTACTTTGTGGCTCTATTGGGAGCTTCAACTTGACACCTTTTGTAGGTGGAACATTCTCTTTTGGAATCATATGTTCTCTATTTTTGTCTCTGTAATCATTGCTACTTCCAATTCTATCATATTGGAGGCAAGCTCTTGATTCTTCTATTGGTTATCTATGGCATTAGCCCTGACAAGGGTTGGTGGATTAGGGTAGTCTTAGCCATGTAGCCTTGTCCTTTACATTGACTACATAGGAGCTTGTAGTCCATGGATCTTCTAGGGTTTGGACAATTTGGGGAGATATAACCCTTCTCCATATTTGTAGCATTCCACTTCAAATCTTTGTACACTACCAAACTGGGTTTTGGTTTACTCACTCAAGCAAATCTTCCGCCCTTATACTTAGGAGCAAATTTCTTCAACTAAACAATGTTAAGAAACATGGATATGTTGTATAGCTTTGAGAAATGTTGGACTGTGTGAATCATTCCAATGAAGAAATCTCCTTCCTAGACACTAATACCCTAGATTCTTTTAAATTCTAAAATACTAAATTGAATTTCACTTGTTTAGTTTATTATGATAATCATTTTCTAGCTTATTTTGGTGGGACAAGGGCAAGATAGATGTGCACTTGTCCATTACTTTGCAAGGCTTAATCCAAACATTTTAAAGGCTTATTATGCTAAGACTTTGATTAGCCCATCTTACCATTCTATGCGCTTAAAAAATTAAAGAGAAAATGTTATATTTGTTAAAAATTATGTTACAATAAGGATTTTAAACTACGATTAGGCTTCACAGATTCAACAATGGGATATTTTCCATATTATAGTGCTTCTACCTTCACTATTAATCCTCTCTAGAATCCCCATTACAAGGCTATAGATATCTCATGTATAATATAGAGAATGCTTTAATAGAAGGAAACAAAAAATGATGACAAAGTTGATAATAACAAAAAGAGAATTCATTGCTCTTTGTTGAATCCTCTACAAAGTGATGCAGTTAAAATCATATGTATCATACAAACTCTCATTATACTAATGAGAAGCTTCATATTAAATAACATTTAAATATTATTCTATGTTTTCTCAATCTATCGCAAGATTTTTTTATAATGATATAATATCTTCTGGTTATAAAAATAAAACACTCTTGCTTGGTAGTAGATATCTCCATGCCTAGGGTATTCCACGTCAATAGACCCTTATTTATCAAGAAAGTATATTCCATGTCTCAATCAAGTGGTGCTATATAAGAAAAAACCATATTAAGAGCTATATATATATATAATTATGATTATAAATAATCACCTATTATTTTATAAGTATTCTATCTTTCAAGTTGACCTTATAAGTTTTGCATTTTCTCTTATTTATATATATATATATATATATATATATATGGTGTGTGTGTGTGTGTGTGTGGAGAGATAAATAAATATATATATATATATATATCGATTCTCTCTACTAAAACCATGCAAGTGGCCATACATACATGAACCAAGTGTAATAAGTAAAGCTGAGAGTGCTATTAAAAAACATGTTTTTTTTGCTTCTAAAAATTGTGTTGGGTGAGAATTAACTTAATGAAAAATGAGACCCAGAATAAACTTTAGATGAATTCTTACTTTCTAGGAATGAAAGGCATAATAATGGCAAGGGTATGTTATTGCATAGCATGTTGATAATGGATAAACATATGTTTTTAATTTGTGGTACGACTAGATTTGGTATGTGATGGTTATCTTACTCAAAATTCCTCATTGTGATAGTTGGATGAAAAAGAAGATATGTTGATAAAGATCATTGGGATCCCCAAACTTGAGTGTCTTGTAGGATGCTGTAAAAGCTCATCTTGCGGGGTGAGGGTCCTACACTTGTACAAGAGTAACATGTATTTTGTTTTGTTTGATCACTTGAGTACTTGAAATTCCCAAGTGATAAGTATTCCATAATGTAAGGTAACTCTAGGCTCATGGGAGCTTAGCAGGGCTATGAGCTCATAATCCCTTGTGTGACCGTGGAAGAAGTGTGATCACATATCATGCAATCTTCATAGGGCTGGAAGATTCCATCCTAAGGTGGAACAATTTTGGTCACTTTTACAAAAGTGGTGGTTTTGTAATAACCTCTTAGATTAATATATAATTAGTTTTTAAACATGTATGTAATGATTGTGTTAACAAACCCTATGTAATGGATTAATAAAAGAAAGTTGTTTTTATACGTTCACATAGTGTGACATTATGCTTTGCTTAAATAGATAACTACGACAAGCCCATTTGACGAAAGTGGGAGGCCTTGGTCCTAAAAATTAAGAGTCTATGGCTAGATAGACCTAGCAAGTCATGTAAAATTTTTAAGTACTAGATAGAGTTGTAGAACATGATTCCTCCCCAATTGGATAGGATAGAATGGACTTAACACTATTTTAGGGGACTAAAGTGCAGTGGTCCTAATGGGCATGGAATTTTAAAAGGCAACTGTACTCTCTTTGAATGAAATGTTATATTTAATCCCACCCTCACTTTTTATTAGTTGTAAAGTGACTTCTTAGGTGTTGTTAAACTACCTTTGGAAGTGATCCTCCCATTCTTTCTTGGTGAAGTAGAGCTAAAAGTCCCATGTCCAACAAAGTCTATTGTTCCCAAGGAAAAACTAGATGGTATTACACATGGACTTAGAGTTTCAATTAACTACTAGAGAACTCTAGGTTTTAAAGAAGGCACCTTAGAATGTCAGTGTTCAATTAGAGGACTCTCCATAGAGTACAAAGTTGCAAGTCATTTTAGTAAATTATTAGTCAGCTTCCACCACTTTAGGGGTAATATTTTGTTTGGGGGATTGACACCATCCATCAAGCATCTTGATTGTCATATTGAGAAGCTAGAGCCAGTGGAATGGCATTACACTAAAGACACAAAGAAAGCATTGTGTTATGCAAGGAATTAAAAACTACCCAAAAGACCATCTTAAGCATGTCTTATGTCTCATGTTAGAAGGGTTTGCATTGTATTTGAGGTAATACATAAAAGAACCATCGAAATTGATTCACCCCATGAGCTACTTGTTCCTTAAAGTTGAACTTGAGGTGCTCAAATCGATTGAATTTTGCATCTAAGGCATCTATAAGATTAAAATGGAGGTTTTTTTGAATGGCAAATTCTTTCAAAAGGCAATCTAGGACCATATACAAGATGGTTATTAGTGTGTTTATATGAATATTAGGAAGCATTGATTGATGTAAGTGGGACCATTTGATCTCCAAAGAGACCTATCCTTACTTGGATAGAGTCTAAATTAGTGATTGTAGGTGATGAGTGTGCCAAGGCAAGAGATGGCACCTCTTAAATTCCATATGGCCCCAAAAGAGACCTATCCTTGCTTGGTAGAGTTTCAATAAGTGAGTTTAGGTGATGAGTCTACCAAGGCAAGAGATGGCACCACCTAAACTCAATTTTCATGGGCATCCTTGTCTCATTCTCCTATCAAGGCTACCAAGATGCTCCTCTTTCTCTTACATCTCTCACTTGAGTGGAGGGGTTGGTTTGTGTGTTGTGTGATGAGTATTATATGTTGTGTGCTATGAGATCATGGGCATGTCCTTATATAGTTTTATTTAGGGATATGTGCCTATGCACATGGAATGGAAATTTAGGGGGTGATTTATTTGTTTATATGATAAAAGGCTCCTTTAAACATGAAAATATATACTAACTTAATTAACAAATTTTGAAAGTACAAAACTCAAGCCAAGTAGGACAAAATACTTGTCAAGACTTACCCATTGATTTTTGTTAGGCTTTTAGTTAGCTTCTAGAACGATGTGACCTTAGACTTAATTTCAAACCAAGATATTTGGGCGATTCCACCATTGAAGACATTGTTGACTTAGCATTCCAAAGCTCAATAAGCATTGTGCTTCTCCTCGACGACTGGAATGTTATCTCCTTAGTTCAGCTTGTGAACTTGGTGACCCCAAAAATGCATGCCTCTATTTTTTCGTAGTCACTCATCCTTTCAGCATTGTCTCTTGTCCAAAACACTTCTATGACCTTATCACAAGTTTTCTTAGCCTTGCACCCATCCCAAAATAGGTGCCTTATGGTTGTCTAGGCTCCCATAAGAGCATTTCCCATCATGAAAACTTCTTTTTTGCAACTTATGCCCTATCACTAGTGCACCCATGATTACCTGTCATCACAAGAACACTTTGTCATTTAAAGAGAAAGAGTAGCCAAATCTTGTTGAGTTTCCATGATCTTGTCATTAGATAATTGCATTCCCCAAGCCTTGTTTACTCTTAGAGCATCTAGTCTCCCTATGTTGCCAAGATTTTGAGCATTTTTTAAAGAGAAAACTTGACCCAAGCATTTGTCATGAATTAACAATGAGGATATCAGGTGTCTATAACGTAGCTTCTTTCTCATCAGTCTAGCATATTTGTATGCATGCATTACTACCTCCTAGGCAACTCATTAAGCTCTAGAGAGACCCCATTTCTCATGTATTATTACCTCCTAGGCAACTCATCGAGCTCTAGAGAGACCCCATTTCTCATGCACCTATTGAAACTTCATGACCTTAGCTGTGGACCTTTGAACATATGCTTGGGTGTGGTTATCCCTTTCCTTGCTAGGTTCATTCCTCTTTTTCCTAGCATGGAGTGATGTAGAAGAGCAAAACCATGACCAAAAACGTTTCCTTCCTCACATAGGTGTTTTTGTTCTCGGTTCCACTTAGCTTCCTAAACATTCTTTTCCATGATTCCAACAATTCCTAATCATGCCTTGTCCTTTTTATTTCATTGATTGCTTTTGACATAACTATGTTTGCAAAATGACAAGCTTCCATGATGCACAAAAGGAGCTATTTCTCATCAACAATAAGTCCACCAACATCTAAGTCCAGGGGGAATCTTGTTCCCAACATCTTTTGAGAAACTTAGCTCTTAGACAATCCCCCTCACCTTCAATAGATATAAGGCCAAGTCCCCCCCTTTCCTTGTTGTTTTTTAGATTTCCCATTGCAATAGGTTGCAAAGTATTTGGCATTCTCTTTTGTATCCCATTCCTTTTGACACTTGAAGTTCCAATTGGATAGGGAAAGATAGAAATACAACGTTGGGAGTATGCAATGTTTGAGAACCTTCAATTTGACATGTGGAGGCCAAGTTGTAGTGGTCTAGTAATAAGCGGAATTTTCTCAATTCATTCATTCTATCCTTTGTCCTTCCCCAATGTCCACCCCTAGGGGAAATTTGAGGTACCTAAAAACTTGCCCTTTGCTAATGATTTTGCCTCCCCATTGGAAGCATGTAACTGTTATCTTCTATGATGCTCATTAGTGCAGATTTGGTCAACTTGATATTGAAGCCGACTATGTGTCCATAAAGCTCTAATAAGGCTACAACATTAGCTACATTTTCCTTATTTTCCCTCGATATCATTAATAGATCTTCTACAAAACCTTGGCTAGCCAATTGCTTTCCTTGGTAGCTGATGCCCTAAAATTTACCTTTTTTGTCATAGATTCTAGTGCTTGAAATAGGGGGTGTGTAGCTAGGGTGGCAAAGAAGAGAGGGCTCATAGGACAACCCTATCTTACTTCCCTCTCAACCTCAAAAGGGGAAAAAAGTGAACATTCAAGGTTACTTTCTTGGGCATGCTTTGCAAGAATTTTTCAACATCCAATTGGAGCATGATAATTTTTTCCCCAAAGGTTTTCACCATGTCTACAGCTATGATTTCATTTAATACATTGTCATATAGGCTCTTACCCTTAATGAATCCATATTGGTGTCTACTCGCATCCTTTTTTGTCATGGGGCCAATCTATTTGGAATAGCCTTTGTTAATAGCATGCAGACTGTGTTCATTTTTTAGTAGCATGCAGACTGTGTTCATAAGTGAAATTGATCTCTGTTGAGACATTTTTTAGCACAATTCTTGCTTTGCTACTAGAGTAATGATGCTTCTTTTCCATGAATCAAGAAGATGCCCCATCTTCCAATACTTGTTAGATCAAGTTTAGAATATGCTCCCTCAATTCATCCTAGAAGTGTTTCAATGTCTTGGGTATGATTCCATCGAATCTAGGCAACTTTCTAGATCCTAGCCCTTTTAGTGCCAAGTCTGATTCCTCTTTAGTGAGTGGACTATTCAGTTTCTAATTTTCCTCCCTAGATACAGTTTTTAGTACATCTTCTAATAGCATACTAGCTGCTACTATGTCTTCCATTTTCATTGTTGTATAACTACTTGAAACGATCCATGCAATGCTCTACAATGCCAACTTGGTTAGTAATCTAGCTTTTGTCCTCTTTTTGGACTACTATGAGACTTCTTCTTGCTCTTCTATGTTGCAGACTTTTTAGAAAGCCACTTGTGCAAGAATTGAGGTCAACTATAAGCTTTTTGTTGAATGTAAGTGAGACCTTCTCTATCTCTCTTGTAAGAGCCCTACTCCTTATTACCTAAGCTTGATGAAAATACTCCCTTTCGTTTTCGTTGAGGCTTCTATGAGCAAAAACCAGAATTTTGAATGCATTCTCTACCCAATGGAATTCCTAACTCTCTTTCTAACATAGCCAAGTCCCTTGTAGGCTAATGTAATGTTGAATAGTGTTCGCAAATTCAAGACACGAATCTTGGTGTTGTTTGATCACATCATCCTTCAGTTTGCAAATGGCTCCTTACACCATATATCCAAAGGAAACAAGTGCATATAGTGTCGAGCATTCACAACCAACCATCTATGTGAGCCTTTGGTTCTGATCAATTCAACAGCCTTCAAGTGTAGGACTACAAGTGCATGGCCGAAAAGCAAACATTTATAGTCTACCTCTATTTTCACTACCACTGGCTTAAGAATGTTGTCCATTGATCCTCCCTCTTTTTTCAAGCTTTTCCCACCACCAACCTTGTCCAGCCTTGCGTGGTTTGATTGCCTACTATCTTTATACTTATATCAATAGTTGGCTTGTCCCATGCATGGTGAAAAGGAGCGTCAGAATGGTCTCAATCTCCAAATTTTTGAGTGATAACTGTCACATGCACTTGTGCCTCAAACTAGTTTGTATTTTTGCTCTCTTGAAGCTCTCGAAATTAGACTTGAATGACATTTGAATTTTTGTGTCCATCCCTGGGCATGCTTTGCCAATCTAGTCAAGAGAGAGATGAATGATTAAGTTGGGCAAATGAGTTGGTTCTTCCACTGTTATTTTTAGGAATGGCAACTTTTTTCTAGAAGTTCGTGACTCGGTATGCACCATCACTTGCATCTTCCTACATGTTGTTTCCACCTCCATTGCCTTGCTTCCTCTCCTTTTTCTTAGTGACCAATGTCCACCCACCCTCCTTACCTTCTTCTTTCTATGCC
This sequence comes from Lygodium microphyllum, assembly GCF_053477565.2. Lineage (NCBI taxonomy): Eukaryota > Viridiplantae > Streptophyta > Polypodiopsida > Schizaeales > Lygodiaceae > Lygodium > Lygodium microphyllum. Next base: position 132,629,327 of record NC_141150.1, on the reverse strand, counting down.
TCAAAGTCTTTGCTTCCCTTCTCTCCTTGGCTACCTTTTTCCACATCCAACCATGCCATGGGGGAATCATTGGTCATGTCCTCCTTGTTCTTTTGTAGCTCTGGACATTTCCTCGAATAGTGACTCTAGGCCCCCCAAGTGTAGCAAGACCCAACATATCGACTCCACACTAGCTTAAGTCTGAGGATACCCACATAGGGGATATCAATATCATAGGGGAATGCCCTTTGTAATGTCTAGCAGCAAGTCTCATACATAAGTGGGAAAGTTCAAGTAGCTCTACCCAAATTGGGCATTGGTTTCCTGATGGGAACTTTTCCCATCGCAACAAGCTGTCAAGATATGGCATATACAATATCAAGTCCTTAGAAGTATATCCCTTGGGAGAGGATATTCTTCATTGCATTCACTTTGTTGAATATGACTTCAAAGAAGCATCTACTACCATAGAATATTTGGTTGACTATGCCTTCCATGAAGAATGGTGTTAAACCAGCAAGCCACATCCATGGCCTTGGGGGTTTTCCCTATGAAGAAAGTCAAAATGATATTTTTGCTCAAATGTATCACATTGCTACAAATAGGATCAAAATCCAAAGTAACCTTCTTAGCTATGTGGGGGTTGTCTTCTTCCATGTGTCGATGCAGTGAGTCCACAAGGATGTCAAACACAAGCTACATGTTAGCCTCAAGCTTCACCTTATTGTCTTCCTTGGTGTTGAGGGATTCTTCCTTCTCTACATCACCTTCGATGCCCTACAACTCTGAGCTCTTAGAGTCCCCACCTTCCAATAGGGCTTTCTTGAGTTTTTATCGATTTCATGAATGAGAAGAGGCTTGAATTTTTTATTCTCTAAGAGGCTTGAATTTTTTATTCTCTAAGAGTGATCCTTGGCAATTCCGAATGCAATTCCCTAAGAGAAAAATCCAATGACAATACTAAATCTTTTAGAAAATAGCATGCTTTTAATAGATGCGACTAGTTAACATTTTCTAATTATCTTTTTTCTTGTTAAATGGAAAAGTAAAATGTTCACGTTATTTTTGCATCACATTTTTTTCTCGTTTTGCGTTACACATTTTTTTCTCATTTGCATTATTGTTCACACGTTTTTTCATAAATCATTCGTCGTCGTAACATCTTTTCGTATCATGAAGAATGAAGAGTCATGTTTCTCTTTTTCGCATTATCATTCACATCTTTTTGCTACATGACAAATAACGAAGAGTCCTTTTTTTCGCGTTTCTTTTTTTCGCATTCATTATGTGTTTCATGTTACAAATAATGAAGTTTTTTTTTCGACATCGAAGAGTCTTTTTTTTTTGCATTTCTTTTTTGCGAATTGATTACGCATTCGTGTTGAGTCGAGTCAAGGCGTTCGTCACACTTTTGCAGCGTTAGTCTTTTTTCCGCATTACAAAGATTTCATATTTCGAAGAATTAAATACGCCCGTCTATGGCGAAAATTATTTGTGATGCCGAGACCCACCTCCAAAATTAATGAGCAACTTTAATAATAAGGCTAGCTAGATTAAAATAAAGGGTGAAGAGCGAAGTTGTTGGAGAAGAGGACTGTGCAATTTGCAAATGGACAGAACAGAGCGAGGCAAAGAGTGATGGCAACAAAGATTCAGTAGTAAATCAACATATCCTTTTTCTTTTCAGGTTCTTTTTTTTCGTAAAAGGTAATTGTATTAATTACGAAAAAAGTACAAGTTTACTTGATTACAAGATACATGGCACTAAGCCATCATGTGAAATGGTTCTAGTTCTAAGAGTTACAAGGATGGAGCCACGAGGCACAACGATACCCTGCCAATTCAATGACTGCAAATCCGACTCCGTGCAGCTGAGAATGGCTGATTTCAACGCATTGATGCGAAGGTTGGAAGCTTGACCAAAGAGAGCCCAAACATCCAATGCTTTGCTAATGTTATCTTTATCCGCCCGCAGAATCATAAAACTGTCATCAGCCAAGGATTGACTAATGAAATGTTGTCTAGAAGGAAGCGACAATCCAGCCAACTGAGTGGAAGCTGCCATATGAGATAACATCGAAAGAACTGGATGAGTCGCAAGGGCAAAGAAAAGAGGGCTCAATGGGCATCCCTGTCTAACAGAGCGGGCAAGGGCAAATGGCTCAGTAATGCCTCCATTCAACATGACTCTCGAAGACGCCGCTGTACTGATGATGTAGATCAGTCGAGACATCCGATCACCAAAGCCCATAGTAGACATAAGCTCTGCAACAAAAGACCACTCCAGATAGTCGAAAGCCTTTTCTAGGTCCAATTGAATCAGTACGACCTCCTGATTAGAATGCCTTGCATAATCAATCGCCAGTTGCGCATTTAATACATTGTGCAGAATGTTTCGGCCCTTAATGAAACCATATTGAAGAGGATGCACAATGGCAGGGAGATGCTTGTGGAGCCGATTCGCCATTACTTTGGAAAAGATTTTGTACATAGA